>NC_053023.1:145450727-145588979 GCF_003073215.2 Triticum urartu
CAGGTTCCACTGGAAATAGGAGATGAAATCGCTTGAAAACGATATAAAGAACGCCAGAATCGGAGTTACGGTTTGGAAATGGCAAGCGTTTCAAAAATGACACCGGTCTGCGATTTACAGCAAGTAGGCATCTAAATGCAATGAAATGAACATGCTACAGCACCCAAACATGACAACAAAATACATGGCAGGGATGCACACAAGATGCTTAACAAAAGTCTAGCACTGAGCTACGGCCAAATCGTCCATTAGGAGGTTCAAACAAGCATGGCAAAAACGCAAATGGTAAACAGATCTCAGACTTAGTGAAATTAACACTTGTCTAGAATTTCAGATCATATAGCCCTCTTCGGAGCAACAAAACAACATGCTACAGGACCTGAACATGACAAAGTAAGACATGTCATGGAGCTACTCAAAAAGCTTAACAAAAGACCCTAGGTGACCTGGGGCCAAAAGGGATCACAAAATATACTAACAAGCACACGAACATAGCAAAAACATAATCAGTTTTCAGACTTCGTGAAAACTGAGACATGCTGAAATATAACTCACGAAGGCATGTTTACGAGCTCGATGCACTCACTACGGTGCAAGTCATGGCAAGGCAAGCAGACATCCATTAAGAAGGCACAAAATACAAGCTATTCATGGCAAGAACAATGGCATAGCATGTACGGATCAACTACAATAACATCGGCAAAATCGCAAACGAGTTGACGATCTGCCCAGATTCACAACGAAGCAAAAGTAGAGCTTGATTGACACAAGCTAGGGTGCTCCATAATTGTAAACAAAGATATGTATGGATAGAGAACTACAAGATTAACAAAACTCCCTTACTTATCATCCTCAAAAGAGGGACGGATCACTAGGAAACAACACGAACATATGGCATCATGAACTAAATAATCCCAGACTTGGTGACAACTACTAAGTCCCTGAAGACAGAATTACCGGGTGCCTCTCTTTGCAAGCTTGCACAAGTCACCACACGCATCCTAAAAATACATGGGTTGCACCTCTGGAAAGATGGAAAAACCCTTAACAAAACATATGAAGAACTCACGGGCATAGCATGCACACATTAATCATGGCCAAAATGACAAAAGTCTAAGATGAACTAGCAGATCTGACAATTAACTCACGAAGCCTCCTTCTAACAGCATTTCGGGCATCAAGATGAACTCAAATGAAAATTGTGCAATGGAATGAAATGATTTACTCTCTGAGGTGAACATTTTGATATGCTATATGCATGAATCAGAGCTACGGATGCAAAGTTACGGAGCCGCGAACATGGGCATATGGAGTAAAAATTCTGAGGACTTAGTGAAAAAAAACTACCCAGATCTGGATCTAGGGTTTCGGATCACTGTAGCAACCGGGTCGGGGCACGCCTCCCGAGGCGACTCCGGCGAAGACGAGGACGGCGGCCGGCGGGGGCGACGTCCGGTGGCTGGGGCGGCGGCGCCGGGGGCCGCGGTGGCCGGAGCCGGGGTCGGCTGCGGGCCGGGCAACGCCGGCGAGCTCCGCGGCGGCTCGGGGCGGCGACGGCGGCTGCGGCGGCCCGGCGACGAGGTGGCGACGGCAGCCGGCGGGGCGGGCCGCGGCGGCGTGGCGCCGGAGTGGAGGGCAACGGCGGCGGGCGAAGGGCGCGGGCGTCGAGGCGGCTTCGGGCCGGGGAGGGCCCGCGACGGGCTTGCGGGCCTCGGGCGGCGGCGCTTCGCCGGGGTGCCACGTGGCACGTGCTGAGAGGGCGGCGGGGCGGCGGACGTTGTCCGGCCCGCTCCGGACATGTCCGGCGGCGGCGGATCTGGGATTTTTTTAGGGTTGGACGGGGAGAGAATCCGAGATTTGGAATGGGGGGTGTATATATAGGCATAGAGGGAGCTAGGAGAGTCCAAATGAGGTGCGGTTTTCGGCCACGCGATTTTGATCGAACGCTCTAGGATATGGAGCAGAGTTTGGTGGGTTTTGGTCCAAATTGGAGGGGTGTTGGGCTGCAACACTCACGAGGCCTTTTCGGTCCTCGGTTAACCGTTGGAGTATCAAACGAAGTCCAAATGATACGAAACTTGACAGGCGGTCTACCGGTAGTAAACCAAGGCCGCTTGGCAAGTCTCGGTCCAATCCGGAAATGTTTAATCCCCACACACGAAAGAAAGCTAGAAATGACCACCGGAGGAGAACGAAGCGCCGGAATGCAAAACGGACAACGGGGAAAATGCTCGAATGCATGAGACGAACACGTATGCAAATGCAATGCGCATGATGACATGATATGAGATGCATGACAAAGACAACAACACACGGAGACAAAACCCGAACCCGAGAAAATAAATATAACTCAACGCCGGAAACGGCAAGAGTTGGAGTACAAATAGGGAAAGTTACATCCGGGGTGTTACATCCGGCTCCTTGGAGTCGCGAGTCTCGCAGAGTGCAGGGCTGGTGTTCGGCTCGATCGCCGTTGGGATCGCAGCCCCCGAGGCGGCATCCAACCACCCATCCTCGATCGGTGTAGTTGGCTCCGAATTAAGGGTCGAAGCCGATGCGGGTGCGGCCTCCAGGGCACTGTTCGGCGGCAGAGCTAGATCATGCTCGTCTTGACAGTGCGGCGCGCTCGGCAGTGGCTCGAATCCGTCGAAGATCAAGTCCCCGCGGATGTTAGCCGTGTAGTTTGAACTTCCAAATCTGACCTAACGGCCAGGGGCATAGCTTTCGATCTTCTCCAGATGGCCAAGTGAATTGGCCTGCAGTGCGAAGCCGCTGAAGACGAAGATCTATCCGGGGAGGAAGGTCTCACCCTGGACTGCATCGCCATTGATGATCGTAGGAGCCATCAAGCCTGATGGCGACGACACAGAGGAACTCTCAATGAAAGCACCAATGTCGGTGTCAAAACTGGCGGATCTCGGGTAGGGGGGCCCGAACTGTGCGTCTAGGCCGGATGGTAATAGGAGGCAAGGGACACAAAGTTTTACCCAGGTTCGGGCCCTCTCGATGGAGGTAAAACCCTACGTCCTGCTTGATTAATATTGATGATATGGGTAGTACAAGAGTAGATCTACCACGAGATCGGAGAGGCTAAACCCTAGAAGCTAGCCTATTGTATGATTGTTGTTGTGTATGTTGTCCTACAGACTCAAACCCTCCGGTTAATATAGACACCGGAGAGGGTTAGGGCTACACAAAGTCGGTTACAATGGTAGGAGATCTGCATATCCGTATCGCCAAGCTTGCCTTCCACACCAAGGAAAGTCCCTTCCGGACACGGGACGAAGTCTTCAATCTTGTATCTTCATAGTCCAGGAGTCCGGCTAAAGGTATAGTCCGGCCATCCGGACACCCCCTAATCCAGGACTCCCTCACTTGTATTTACAAGAAAGTGAGTGGGAGCACTACAACATTTCTGATAAGTATATGTGGATGACACATTGATGATTCGAAATAATGTAGAATTTCTGGAAAGCATAAATGGTTGTTTGAAGAGTGTTTTTCAAAGGAAGACCTGGATAAAGCTGCTTACATATTGGGCATCAAGATCTCTAGAGATAGATCAAGACGCCTGATGATACTTTCAAAGAACGCACACCTTGACATGTTTTTGAAGGAGTTCAAAATAGATCAGTCAAAGAAGGGGTTCTTACGAGTTCAAAATAGATCAGTCAAAGAAGGGGTTCTTACCTGAGTTGTAAGGTGTGAAGTTGAGTAAGACTCAAAGATTAACCACGGCAGAAGAAAGAGGAAGGACGAAGGTTGTCCCCTATGCTTTTGTCATAGGCTCTATACGGTATGCCATGCTATGTACCGCACCAGATGTGTGCCTTGTCACATGTCTGGCAAGAGGGTACAAAGGTGATCTAGGAGTGGATCACCAGATAGCGGTCAAAATTATCCTTAGAGGAATAAGGAAATGTTTCTCGATTATGGAGGTGATAAAGAGTTCAACGTAAAGAGTTACGTCAATGCAAGCTTAACACCTATCTGGATAGCTCTGAGTAGAGATACCGGATATGTATAATGGAGCAACAATTTGGAATAGCTCCATGTGGAACGTGGTAGCAGCCTCTACGACATGACATAAAGTTTTGTGAAATACATAGGGATCTGAATATTGCAGACCCGTTGACTACAACCTCTCTCACAAGCATAACATGATCAAACCCAGAACTCATTGAGTGTAAATCACATAGTGATGTGAACTAGGTTATTGACTCTGGTTAACTCTTTGGATGTTGGTCACATGGCGATGTGACCTGTGAGTGTTAATCACATGGCGATGTGAACTAGATTATTGACTCTAGTGCAAGTGGGAGACTGTTGGAAATATGCCCTAGAGGCAATAATTAATTGGTTATTATTATATTTCCTTGTTCATGATAATCGTTTATTATCCATGCTAGAATTGTAGTAATAGGAAACTCAGATACATGTGTGGATACATAGACAACACCATGTCCATAGTAAGCCTCTAGTTGACTAGCTCGTTGATCAATAGATGGTTACGGTTTCTTGACCATGGACATTGGATGTCATTGATAACGGGATCACATCATTAGGAGAATGATGTGATGGACAAGACCCAATCCTAAGCCTAGCACAAGATCGTGTAGTTCGTATGCTAAAGATTGTGCAACTCCCAGATACCGTAGGAGTGCTTTGGGTGTGCCAAACGTCACAACGTAACTGGGTGGCTATAAAGGTGCACTACGGGTATCTCCGAAAGTGTCTGTTGGGTTGGCACGAATCGAGACTGGGATTTGTCACTCCGTGTAATAGAGAGGTATCTCTGGGCCCACTCGGTAGGACATCATCGTAATGTGCACAATGTGACCAAGGAGTTGATCACGGGATGATGTGTTATGGAACGAGTAAAGAGACTTGCCGGTAACGAGATTGAACAAGGTATCGGGATACCGACGATCGAATCTCGGGCAAGTATCGTATCGAAAGACAAAGGGAATTGTATATGGGATTGATTCAATCCTTGACATCGTGGTTCATCCGATGAGATCACCGTGGAGCATGTGGGAACCAACATGGGTATCTAGATCCCGCTGTTGGTTATTGACCGGAGAGTTGTCTCGGCCATGTCTGCATGACTCCCGAGCCCGTAGGGTCTACACACTTAAGGTTCGATGACGCTAGGGTTATAGGGAAAGTATGTACGCGGTTACCGAATGTTGTTCGGAGGCCGGATGAGATCCCGGACGTCACGAGGAGTTCCGGAATGGTTTGGAGGTAATGATATATATATGGGAAGTCCCGTTTTGGTCACCGGAAAAGTTTCGGGTGCTATCGGTAACGTACCGGGACCACGGGGAGGGTCCTGGGGGTCCACCAGGTGGGGCCACCAGCCCTAGAAGGCTGCGTGGGCCAAGTGTGGGAGGGGACCATCCCCAGGTGGGCTGGTGCACCCCCCCACCAAGGCCCAAGGTGCAAGGGAGAGTGGGAGGGGGCAAACCCTAGGTCCAGATGGGCCTTAAGGCCCACCCTTGGTGCGACCCCCTCTCTTCCCCCCTTCGCCGCAACCCTAGATGGTTTTTGGGGCTGCCGCCACCCCTAGGGAGGGAACCCTAGATGGGGGCGAAGCCCCTCCCCTTCCCCTATATATACTTGAGGTATTGGGGGCTGCAAGACACACGAGATCATCTCCCTCTTGGCGCAGCCCTACCTCTCTCCCTCCTCGTCTCTCGTAGTGCTTGGCGAAGCCCTGCTGGAGTCCCGCGCTCCTCCACCACCACCACGCCGTCGTGCTGCTGCTGGATGGAGTCTTCCCCAACCTCTCCTTCTCCCCTTGCTGGATCAAGGCGTGGGAGACGTCACCGGGCTGCACGTGTGTTGAACACGGAGGCACCGTTGTTCGGCGCTTAGATCGGAATCAACCGCGATCTGAATCGCTGCGAGTATGACTCCTTCATCCGCGTTCTTGCAACGCTTCCGCTTAGGGATCTACAAGGGTATGTAGATGCACTCCCCTTCCCCTCGTTGCTACATTACTCCATAGATTGATCTTGGTGATGCATAGAAAATTTTAAATTTCTGCTACGATCCCCAACACCTATTGGAAACTAAGGGATATTAAGGCCCCCTTTTAATAGAGAACCGGAACAAAGCATTAGCACATTGTGAATACATGAACTCCTCAAACTAGAGTCATCACTGGGAGTGGTCCCGATTATTGTCACTTCGG
The DNA here is from genome assembly GCF_003073215.2 of Triticum urartu. Taxonomy (NCBI): domain Eukaryota; kingdom Viridiplantae; phylum Streptophyta; class Magnoliopsida; order Poales; family Poaceae; genus Triticum; species Triticum urartu. The sequence goes on from NC_053023.1 coordinate 145,456,927, forward strand.
AGTTGCCGGATCATAACACATAGTAGGTGACTATAGACTTGCAAGATAGGATCAAGAACTCACATATATTCATGAAAACATAATAGGTTCAGATCTGAAATCATGGCACTCGGGCCCTAGTGACATGCATTAAGCATAGCAAAGTCATAGCAACATCAATCTCCGAACATAATGGATACTATGGATCAAACCCTAACAAAACTAACTCGATTACATGATAAATCTCATCCAACCCATCACCGTCCAGCAAGCCTACGATGGAATTACTCACGCATGGCGGTGAGCATCATGAAATTGGTGATGGAGGATGGTTGATGATGATGACGGCGATGAATCCCCCTCTCCCGAGCCCCGAACGGACTCCAGATCAGCCCTCGCGAGAGCTTTTAGGGCTTGGCGGCGGCTCCGTATCGTAAAACGCGATGATTTCTTCTCTCTGATTTTTTTTCTCATCGAAACTCAATATATGGAGGTGGAGTTGGAGTCGGAGAAGCAACAGGGGGCCCACGGGGTAGGGGGACGCGCCCTAGGGGGGGTGCCCCCCACCCTCATGAGAAGGGTGTGGGCCCCCCGGTCTTCATCTTTGGCGAGGATTTTTTATTGTTTTTTCTAAGATGTTCCGTGGAGTTTCAGGTCATTCCGAGAATATTCGTTTTCTGCACATAAAACAACACCATTGTAATTCTGATGAAAATAGCGTCAGTCCGGATTAGTTCCATTCAAATCATACAGGCTAGAGTCCAAAACAAGGGCAAAAGTGTTTGCAAAAGTAGATACGACAGAGACGTATCACTAAGGTGCGACGTCCTCGCACGTTCATAGTCGGATCGTCAAATTCGACTTCCGCCAAAACGATAGCCACCATCTCATCGAAAGATTGGGTCCCTCGCCTCTATCACCTGGGGACTAGGACCTGTCGGCGTAGAGCACTAAGCTACCGCGAGATGAAAACGGGAACAGTGCCAGAGCAAGACGTGCAGTCATGGATTTTGCAATGAAAATACTATTGAGGCAAAAGCATTACATATTCTTTACACACCCCCACGGGGTTCATCTCGATTCCTTGCAGGGAACAAAAGAAGGAAGTTTCTAGGATCCCTATCTACACGTATCGCCGTCGGCGCCATCATCAACAGTGGGCCACGAGGGGCCGGCGCTAACCCCATCCAGATCAGCGGCGGCAACGAGCGGACGCCGCTGCTGCGCTCCGGGCACGAAGTGAGCTCGGGGGGCACGTAGCTGTTGTCGCTCGTTTCTGGAGTATCGTCAGGCTCGGGAGAGTCACTTGTCTCCTAGACACCATCGCTGCTGCTGGAGGAGACGTCAGCAGGATCGTGGGCGGGCCCAGAGCCTGCCCCTGCGCTGTCCTGGCGATCCCCTGTAGGATAGCACTCCAGGCGGCGGCCTTCCTCATCGAAGACTTTTAAGAACATCGTGGAGGCGCCGTCGTACTCAAAATGGATGGCGAGGGCCCCCTCCGTGCTGCAGACACAGGCAACCTCGCCCCATCCGCGGGTCATGAAGATCTTGCCTTGGGAGATGGCCTCAACCTCTGCTCCCATCGCCGGGGTGCCGCACTCAGCGTGTTGCAGCCACAACCCGAGCGGCCCCTTCGGCGGCATCAATTCGGCAAAGAACGGCGGGAATCAGATCCACGTGCGCGGGGGCATCGCCGCCCACACCATGAGTTCCCCCAAGGAGCCCTCGGCATGGGTTCACGGGGCGGCGACGCGCGCCACCACTGCACGTACATTGCGGCCATGGCGCGAGAGGTTTCGGTGTCAAAACCGGTGGATCTCGGGTAGGGGGTCCCGAACTGTGCGTCTAAGGTGGATGGTAACAGGAGGCAGGGGACACAATGTTTACCCAGGTTCGGGCCCTCTTGATGGAGTTAATACCCTACTTCCTGCTTGATTGATCTTGATGATATGAGTATTACAAGAGTTGATCTACCATGAGATCGTAGAGGTAAACCCTAGAAGCTACCCGATGATTATGATTGTTGTTGTCCTATGGACTAAACCCTTCGGTTTATATAAACACCAGAGGGGGCTAGTGTTACACAAAGTCGGTTACAAGGGAGGAGATCTACATATCCTAATTGCCAAGCTTGCTTTCCACGCAAAGGAGAGTCCCACCCGGACACGGGACGAAGTCTTTAATCTTTTATCTTCATAGTCCAACAGTCCGGCCAAAGTATATAGTCCGGCTGTCCGAGGACCCCCTAATCCAGGACTCCCTCAGTAGCCCCTAACCAGGCTTGAATGACGATGAGTTCGGCGTGCAGATTGTCTTCGGCATTGCAAGGCAGGTTCCTTCTCCGAATACTCCATAGAATATTTTGAACACAAGGATAGTGCTCGCCTCTGCAAAACAAATTCCACATACCACCATAAAGAGTATAATATTTCCACAAATCTAATCTGCTGACAGCTTTTCATAACGTGACATCACGCCATGGCCCGGTCATTATTCGAACCGTTTTTCTCAACCAGCTACTGCACATATTGCGAGGCGGTTTTCTTGGCACGTCTTGTCGAAGCAGAGATCGTGTCCCCTTACCACGGGATTCTCGTCAATATGGGTGTGGGTAACCAACCGCGCCATCAATCACGACGCTTGGGGAATAAGCGAGTTTACCAGGCAGGTGGGGAGGTGCAAAGTTTCTTCCGCCCTTATAAAGGGACAAGGACTCCTCCTGTTCACCCACGCCTTCTGCTTCCCTGCTCATCCATTCTCGCGCACTCGAGCTCCAGCGCTCAAGTTTGCATTTTCTCCGCAAAACCACTCCAAACATGTCCGGAGCGGGAGGCAAGTGGATGTTCTCCTCTGTTACGCAGAACATTACGAAGCTCTGGGAAGCCAGATACTTGGCCGCAGATATCGTGCACCGGCTCCCGCACGCGAGGCAGATCGTCCCTACCCCCGAACCCTATGAAAGGGTTGTATTCCTTACCTATTTTGTCCGCAGGCTAGGATTTCCCCTCCACCCATTTGTTCATGGGCTCATGTTCTACTATGGGCTGGACTTCCATGATCTGGCCACCAATTTCATCCTCAACATCTTGGCGTTTATCGTCGTGTGCGAGGCCTTCCTCCGCATCAAGCCCCACTTCGGTCTGTGGCTGAAGACCTTCAATGGTGAACCGAAGGTGGTGGTCGGCCAACAAGCGGAGTGCGGAGGGACATGGTGGGAAAAATGCCAAAGTCACCTGGCTCGAAGGCTCCTATGTGGAGACAGTGAAGGGGTGGCAATCGGGGTGGTTCTACATCACCGAGCCACGCGACACCAACTGGATGGCGGCCCCGAATTCCGATCCGGCATCCCCACGCGGCTCAGCTCCTGGAAAGAGAAGGGCCTATCCTGGGGTTCATCGATGGAGCTGACCGGACTCTAGAACTGTGTTAAAAACATGATAAGAAAGAAAATCAAGCTTGTCAACGTGGTCTAGGTCATGCTCTTCCGCCGGATCCGCCCGTGTCAAAGACGGGCATTCAATATGTGGGAGTTCGACCCGGCTAACCACCAGACTCTGCGAGAGCTCTTTGACACGACACACCAAGACATCTGGAGGGTGTTGTTCAAGTCCGCCGAGGTTCCTCCTCCCCTTACCGATGATCGCAGACTCAGCGCAAAGCGCCCTGCAATCCGGTAAGCTCCTTATATCTCATAAGATGTCTCTTTCCCCAGTACAATCATGTGGGAGATCTAAGGCTCCACGCCATTTAACAGGAATGGGTCATGACAGCGGAGCGGATCGATTGTCCGGCCCTATTGCCCGAGGATCGAGCAAGTGCTCTCTTAACGGAGATGCTGGTTCCGGCGCCCTATGAGGCGCCGGAGAAGAAGGCCAAGAAGAAGGCCGCGGGGACCAGGAAAGGTCTTCGGCGCAAGGTCGTATCGGACTCATCGTCCGATAACACTAAGGCGCCCTCCTCCCACGAAAACGAGAAGGAGGAAGAGGAAAGTTCTCCCCCCAGCCAGGGGAGACAAGAAAAGGAAGGCCGCCCCATCAGGGGAGGCCGAAGGGTCCAAGAAGGGAAGGACTCTTCTTCTGGACTGCTCCACGGCAGTCGCTTTTAGCGATGAGGAGTGGTTACCCCGGGACATGCCCCTAGTGAAGTACTAAGTATCCAGATACCATAATAGTTCTTGGTATGTTTTATTTTATTGCATGTTATCATGCCGAACATGATCATGCAGCCCATCCAAAGCCCATATCGGTGTATCCTCATCGGATGAGTCTTTGGGCCCGTCAGAGATGAACAGTGATTCACTCCCGACCGCCTCCTCCCCGCGCCCTACGGATGACGTCGAGGTGTTGTCTCAGAGGGTGCTGAACCAAGGGGAGACAGTTCCGGAGGCGCCCCAAGGCGACATTTCGGACACTGGGCGCACGAGGAGCAAGACTCCGATGGGCTCTAATGCCGGGGGCAGCAAGTCTAAGAGGGACAAGCTGTCTATGCCGATGGCCCCTATCCATCCAGAGGCATCGAACAATTTGCTGGAAGTGCTTCGCGGCACTTCCATTAACGAAGAGCACCACACTATTATGAGTGCGGTGGTCAAGAAGGTTCGGTCCGCCAAAAGCGGACTGACTGAAGCCTGTGCCAGCCTCCTAACAGGCTTCGAGGTAAGCAATCAAATTATAAGAAAATGTTACAGCATAGACAGTAGCCCCTGATGCTCTATTTGGTGTTTGAAAGAAAGGCCGAACAGAGGATCAAAATAAAAATCACAGGAGTCTGATCAGAATATGTCTATGTGACAAGCAGGCTTCACTGCTGGCCGCTGCCGCTCACACGGCGGAGGTCTCCGCACTGAGGTGGGACCTTGAGCGGTACGAGGAAGAGCTCGGTCTTACCAAGAGGCGACTCAAATAGAACAAAGGTAAGTGATACCTCGTCTGTTTATTGATAAAGAAAAATGAAACTGGTTGTTAGATCACAGGATCGTCATGAATTTTGCTATGGGCCACGACCGAAGTGGCGACCCTGAAAAAGGCGCTGTCCAAGGCCGAGCGCTAGAAGCAAGAGGCCCGAGTCGGCTAGGTTCAGCTAGAGCTCTAGGACTTTGTCAAGAAGTACGAGTCCTTGGAGCATGACTCTAAGACGCAAGGGTCCGAGCTTGCGAAGGCCCTCGAGAACGCACAAAATGCCAAGGCTGAAGCCCAAAAGGCCCTCAAGGAAATTGAGGCGGTCAGGAAGATAGCGGCGGGTAAGGCATTCTTTATGCAAAGCAAGCATGTGAAGGAAACTTTCCTTTTACTTACCCGAATTCGGAGACCTCCAGGAGCATTCGCAGATCTACCCAGCAGTGTGTCGGATGCCGCGGAGTTCTACCAGGCCAAGGAGGGGAGCTCGACGGAGAGGTTGTTCTGGTCTTAGTATACTAGGACCGAACATACGATGCCCTTGAGCGACCAGTTGAAGCAACTGGTTGAGCTTCACAAGGCGGCTGAACTGGCCATGAAGGGCCTCATAGTCCAGATGTGGCCTTGCGAGCCCCTGCCCGGCAGCTATTTCAGCCTGGTAAGGCGGCTTGTGAACGCTTGCCGCCGGCTTGAAGTCATAAAGTGGTCCATCTGCATTGAGGGTCCGCGCAGGGCTTTTGCCCGAGCAAAAGTGCACTGGGCGAAGATGGAAGCAAAAAAGCTGGTGAAGGAGGGGCCGCCGGAGGGCAAGGAGCATCGCCACCCCAAAAAGTATTATGACAGTGTCCTGAAGGGTGCTCGCCTTGTGGCAGAGGAATGTGCTAAGGATGTAATATTTGAATGAATGTACTCATGTGATCCGGTAATGTGAAACGAGTTCATGTGCGCTATGTAGTGCTTATTAATTTAAAATATTACCTTCTGTGCGGCCGTTTATAAAATTTGAGAGTTGGCCAGTCATCGGCTTCTGCCCCCATGTAACTAGTACTGAGGTGTTCGGGATAAACCTGATCACTCTTTATCCCAGTTTTGGGTCCTTCAAAGGAGGTGTTCAGCACAACGAACCAGGAAATCGGACTATAAAGCTTTATCACTCTCACTTAGCCATAGAAGTCTACAATTTTAAATTTTGGCAAAGCCCCTAGTATTCGGAAGGCCGAACTTGGGGCGCTATGTATGCCTAAATCAGACAAGGCCGACTCCTCACCTAAAGCGGAAAAAATCTTGAAGGATTTGAGACCTCTTGAACAGCGACCAGCTCTTGCCGCATCATGACAGTCAGTTTCGGCTTTCTCTACTGAGGTTCTCGTCCAGAAGAACCGGGACACAATCGCAGTAGTTCTCCCAGTGCTACCTTAGCCGATATAGCGGAACATAAGGTACCAAAACATGGGAGCCGGGAAACCCAACTATTGTCCCAAGACATGATTCGGAGTTGATGCATACAATGCTATAAGTTCGGGGTGCCGCACTTTCGAAAGTGTTCGGACATTTCATGCCGTGTTATGGGGTAAAATGAAGCCCCCGGCGCACTGGTCGTATCAAAATGTACGGGTGAGATTTGTCATAAATAAGCAGACAGGAAAAAAGGTAAAGGAATGCAATAATGAGCTAATGATGTACATTGTTATTTAAATGATACATCAAAGTGTATGCATACATGTAGTGCAATAAGTAAAAGATAGGACTATTTGACATGTCCTATCCAAGGTCAAGCTGCGTGTGGATATGCAAAACAGGTATATCGATCGTTGTCAGAGACCACCTGAGGATTCCCTTGTACATCAAAGCATCTTGCTTCCTTGGTGTTTCCTTCCCGTGATGGGTCCGATAATCAGACGATCGGATAGGGCCTTCAGAGAATAGGGGCCTGCAAGGAAGAAAATGTTGAAGGTATATGGGTCCTGAAGCGGTTGAGCCGCATTATGGGCCGTGCCATAGTCATGCCTCCTCCTATGCCCATGGTATCTTGAGTGCGTAATTATGTACGTGCGGTGCAAATTTCGCCGCTTGACTGGGACTAGGACGGAGGCCGAATTGCTAGGCGAGCTCTGAACGTGCCTGACGATCCTGCTGCAGGTTACTCCGGATTCGCTTGAAGGTGTCCGGGTCTTTTTCGCCGAATTGGCGGTTTGCCTCAGAAGGCTGCTTTGCGCTTCTGCTGCGAGGGCCACAGTGTGCTCCTCCATTCGGAGCGAGCGTTCTGTGTTTCCATTAACTGTTATAACCCCGCGAGGTCCTGGCATTTTGAGCTTGAGGTATGCGTAATGCGGTACCACATTGAATCTGGCAAATGCGGTTTGTCCGAGCAGTGCGTGATAGCCACTGCGGAAGGGGACAATATCGAAGATTAACTCCTCGCTTCGGAAGATGTCCGGTGATCCGAAGACCACTTCCAGTGTGATTGAGCCCGTGCAATAGGCCTTTACACCTGGGATGACACCTTTAAAGGTGGTTTTGGTGGGTTTGATCCTCAAGGGGTCTATGCCAATTTTACACACTGTATCCTGATAGAGCAGGTTCAGGCTGCTGCCACCGTCCATAAGGACTCGAGTGAGGTGAAATCCGTCAATGATGGGGTCAAGGACCAATGCGGAAAAACCGCCATGACAGATACTGGTGGGGTGGTCCTTGCGATCGTAGGTGATCGGACAAGAAGACCATGGGTTGAACTTTGGGGCGACTGGCTCCATCGCATAGACCTCCCTCAGTGCACGCTTCCGTTCCAGTTTGGGAATATGGGTTGCGTATATCATGTTGACCGTTTTCACTTGGAGAGGAAATTTCTTTTGTCCTCCTGTGTTCGGCGGCCAGGGCTCCTCCTCATAGTCGCTATGCAGCCCCTTTTCCTTATTTTCGGCATTCAACTTGCCGGCCTGTTTGAACACCCAGCATTCTCTGTTGGTGTGGTTGGCTGGTTTATCGGGGGTGCCATGAATTTGACACGAACGATCGAGTATGCAGTCCAAGCTGGACGGGCCTGGATTGCTTCTTTTGAACGGCTTTTTCCGCTGACCGGATTTAGAGCCACTGAATCCGGCATTAACTGTTGTGTCTTCAGCGTTGTCACCGTTGTTGCGGCGCTTGTGTCTGTTGCGACATTGTCGGATTTCGGGTTCCGGCAGACCCTTGAGGTTCGAACACTGGGGTGCGCGCGGAGATTTCGCCTTCTACCTACCTGCACCCCTCCGCCTCGCTAAGATCTAAGCTATGGAAAGAACAGCACAAGAGACACAGGGTTTACACTGGTTCGGGCCACCGTTGTGGTGTAATACCCTACTCCAGTGTGTGGTGTGGTGGATTGCCTCTTGGGCTAATGATGATGAACAATACAAGGAAGAACAGCCTCGCGAGGGTCTGTTCTTGGTTGCAGGGATGAACTGCTGGGAGGAGTTCAGTCACCCTTCTCTCTCTGTGTGTGACGCTACTCGATCCGGTCCTAGGTAGTTTCTCTCTTGGCTTCTAGATTCTCCCTTCATGATTGCGATTCGATCTCGATCCCCCCCTACCGTGTGGGTGGCTAGTCCTATTTATAGGCAAAGGCCATGGGCCTCTTCCCAAATATTGAGCGGGAAGGGCGCCAACAATTGGCCATTTTGAAGGGGAACATCTGGTACACTTATCCTGACTAAAGTTGGTCCTCGCCTGCCAAAGACTCTGGTGGTGACGCTGGCTTGGGCTCCACAATGACTTCCTCCCTGCCGTTGGGCTGGTCTTGGTCTCGTTGCACCGAAACGGGTGCCTTTTCTTGATGCTCTCGCCTGCGCTTGCTCCCTTTGCACCAAAGAGGAAAGGAGTACACTGCACGACTGGCGCCCGCCTGGCACCCTTGGTCGTCATGGATTGCGTCACGGGCACGGCATGAGGTACCCCGCCTTGATCTCTCCGCCTCCTCGCGAGCCAGCCTGATGAGGCCGTGCCTGAGGAAGCTCCATGTCATCCGCCCCGCGAGGCTTGACCCCTCGCGAGGGTCTTGGGTCTGTGTTGATGAAGATGGGCCGTGCTGGGCCCCTCCTTGAGCCACGCCGCAGGCCGCAGGCAGGCAAGTCTGGGGACCCCCGTTCCCAGAACGCCGACAGTAGCCCCCGGGCCCAAGGCGCGCCCGGACTTGGCCGTGCAGGGAGGCGAAAGGGCAAGAGCGAAGCGCCGCATGCCCTAACAGCCTGCGGCCTTGGGCGCCGCATGGCGATTGATTGGACGTGGGCGTCTCCGCTTCCCCACGGCGCCTCGGCAACTGCACGGATTGGGCAAGTCGCTGCATGCAAAGCGGGTCATGATTACCTGCGATCGTGGGGGCCGACGGTTGGCCCTCGCCGGCTATAAGTACGGATCGGTGTGCGCCCTTCCAGTTCATCCCCCCTTGCTTCTCCTTCTTCTTCATGGCCCCGTCGAGGAGGTTCTCGGCCGCAGAGAAGGGGAAGGCTCGCTAGGTTGAGCATGCCTCTCCCCCGCCCAAGCGCGGCCGAGGACGCCCTCGCAAGCATCCTGTGGCCACCACAGCAGCTCCCCATGGCCGTGGAGACGATTTCCAGCACGGTGACGGGCGGACTGCTGCGGCCGGGGGGCGCGCTTCGGTTGCGCGTTCCCCTAGGCCGCGCTTTCGCGCTGCAGAGGTGCTGCCGGAGTTCGTTGTGTGGTCGGCGGAGCCAACTAGCACCCGGCTTCAACTTCCTCGCTTCCTCTCGGCGAGCTCCCGGCCGGCGCCCCGGGCGCCTCTGGCTTCAGGCAGACGGATGTTGTAGCCGGGCCTCATGGGCTTCACTGGAGGTCTCCGCAGCCGGGAGCCTTGCCTTGACCCGCGGGTGGCAGACATTTGCCCGCGCGCGTGGCCTGAGCCGTCGGTGCACCCTGCACTTCAAGTTGGATGGCGATGCCACCCTCTACGTGAGGGTGTTTGGGGAAGATGGTCACCGCGCAGGTTGCTGCCGTGAGGACGACGACCGCGGCCGGGAACCCAGCCCCGGCGATGATGGAGAGGACAGCGCTCGCGTGATTGGCGGCGCTCAGGATTCCCCAAGCTTCACCGGTTCTTCTTCAGGCGGCGACTCTTCTAGCGGTGGCCGCGGTCAGCCTCCACGCCGTCGTACCTGCTTGGGAGGTGGTAGCGTGTCTGCCCGCCATCGCACCTCGGTGAAGCACGAGAGGGAGTCTGCCTGAGCCCCGGAGGCAGATCGAGTCTTCCCTGCAGGCCGGTGTGAGGCGAGCTGCGCCTGATTTGTTTTTTCTTTTCCTTTTTCCTGCATAAAAAGACAGTAGCGTGGAGCCCCGCGGGGGCGTGTTTGGGTTATTGCTGTTAATCATCGCTTTGCTTCCATTATTGTGCCTTCCGGCTACGTGCCCGCGCGTGGATAGTTCCCGGCCCCAGCCGTGGGGGGGCGACCGACCCAGGCCCTGTGTTCATGTCGCGGTGCCCGTGGGGCACAGACTTGAGGGGTGCTCCTGTAATGGACCCAAGTCGCGAAACCTTTGAACGACTAGGACAGGAACACTCGCGAGGGCGCTCGGCCGCCCCCCTCGCGAGGCCTTGAATAAGAGAAATCGAGGCAGGAGAGTGAAAAGTCGAAGAACCACAAGCCAAAGACGGCAACAGCTTTATTAAAACTCCGAATGAGAATGAACAAGCCAACTGCGGAAAGCAAATAAAAAAGCCGCGTCCGGCACCTAATCTAGTCTTCGATGTCTTCTCACTAGCGCGGAGCTAAGTGCTGCCACTGGGCGTGGGAGGGAGCCCCAGGGCCTGAGGCCGGCGCTCCTGAGACTCCGGGGCGTGTACAGCCCCAACTCATTATTACGTGAGAGTGTCACGGGTGGCGAGCTTCACAGGCGTTGGCCTTCTTCACAGGCTCCGGGCCTTTCTTGGGGGAAGCAGGCTTCACGGGCATTTGCCCTCCTCACAGGCTCCGGACCCTTTCCAAAACGCGACATCTTCACAGGCATTCGCCTTCTTCACAGGCTCTGGGCCTTTTCCAAAATGCGACAGCTTCACAGGCATTCGCCTTCTTCACAGGCTCTGGGCCTTTTCCAAACCGCGACAGCTTCACAGGCATTCGCCTTCTTCACATGCTCTGGGCCTTTTTAGGGGTAGAACCTACGGAGGTGCTGGATGTTCCATGCGTTCTGGACTGGCGCCCCCTCCTGAGTCTCCAAGCGCGTGGAGACGGGCCTGGAAACATGAGCAACCTTGAACGGGCCCTCCCACATGGGAGAGAGCTTGTGCAGTCCCTCCCTAGAGAGAACCCGCCTGAGCATGAGGTCTCCTACCTCGAGAGTTCTGGGGCGGATGTTGCGGCAGTGATATCGTCGCAGTGCTTGTTGGTACCTCTGTAGGATCGAAAGTATGTCTAGAGGCGGGTGATTAGACTACTTGACCAAATAAAAACTTAACCTTTTCCCAATTTTAGTTCTTGGCAGATTTTAGCTAATTTAGGACAAGTCAAGTAATCATCACATAATTCACGCAAGCATGCAAAGAGTATATAGGCAGCGGAAAGTAAAGCATGCAACTTGCAAGAATGTAAAGGGAAGGGTTTGGATAATTCAAACGCAATTGGAGACACGGATGTTTTTCCCGTGGTTCGGATAGGTGGTGCTATCCTACATCCACATTGATGGAGACTTCAACCCACGAAGGGTAACGGTTGCGCGAGTCCACACAGGGCTCCACCCAAGGGTAACGGTTGCGCGAGTCCACATAGGGCTCCACCCACGAAGGGTCCATGAAGAAGCAACCACCCACAAAGGGTCCACGAAGAAGCAACCTTGTCTATCCCACCATGGCCATCGCCCACACAGGACTTGCCTCACTAGCGGTAGATCTTCACGAAGTAGGCGATCTCCTTGCCCTTACAAACTCCTTGGTTCAACTCCACAATCTTGTCGGAGGCTCCCAAGTGACACCTAGCCAATCTAGGAGACACCACTCTCCAAGAAGTAACAAATGGTGTGTAGGTAATGAACTCCTTGCTCTTGTGCTTCAAAATGATAGTCTCCCCAACACTCAACTCTCTCTCATAGGAATTGGATTTGGTGGAAAAAAGATTTGAGTGGAAAGCAACTTGGAGAGGCTAGAGATCAAGATTCATATGGTAGGAATGGAATATCTTGGTCTCAACACATGAGTAGGTGGTTCTCTCTCAGAACATATGAGTTGGAATGGTGTGTGTGTTCTGATGGCTCTCTCATCGAATGAGAAGAAGGTGGAGGAGTATATATAGCCTCCACACAAAATCCAACCGTTACACAGTTTTCCAATCTCGGTGGGACCGAATCAATAAACTCGATCGGACCGAAAATGTAAACCTAGTGACCGTTAGAGATTTTCGGTGGGACTGATATGCAACTCGGTAGGACCGATATGGTTAGGGTTTGGGCATAACGTAATCTCGGTGAGACCGATTACACAAACTCGGTGAGACCGAATTTGGTAATTAGCTAACCAGAGAGTTAGTCAGGCAAACTCGGTGGGACCGATTTGCTCTTTCCGTGAGACCGAGTGGAACTCGGTGAGACCGAAAAGTTACAAAGGGGAAACACTGAGTTTACATTGCAATCTCGGTGGGACCGATTCGCTCTTTCGGTGAGACCGAAAAGTTACGAAAGGGAAACAGAGAGTTCGCAACCCCATCTTGGTGAGACCGAGATCCTTATCGGTAGAACCGAATTGCTAGGGTTTGGCAGTGGCTTATGACAAGTGAAACTCGGTGGCGCCGGATAGGAAGAATCGGTAGGACCGAGTTTGGCTTAGGGTTTAGGTCATATGTGGATATGGTAAAGTAGTTGAGGGTTTTGGAGCATATCACTAAGCACATGAAGCAAGAGGCTCATTAAGCAACACCTCATCCCTCCTTGATAGTATTGGCTTTTCCTAAAGACTCAATGTGATCTTGGATCACTAAAATATAAAATGAAGAGTCTTGAGCTTTTGAGCTTGAGCCAATCCTTTGTCCTTAGCATTTTGAGGGTTCCACTTTCACATCCATGCCATGCCAATCATTGAGCTTTCCTGAAATAATCATCTTGGAATAGCATTAGCTCAATGAGCTATATGTTGTTATGAATTACCAAAACCACCTAGGGATAGTTGCACTTTCAATCTCCCCCTTTTTGGTAATTGATGACAACATATAGATCAAAGCTTCGACAAATGATAATAAGCATGAAATATATCGTCGCTTTGAGAAGTATGTGATAAGTAAGAGCTCCCCCTAAATTTGTGCATATTTAAAATTTGCTTTGGACTGCAAATGCACAAAGAGTTAGAGTCATGGGTTACTCTTCCATGTCACATACATCTTGGTGGAGCGCTTAAAATGATAAGAATGAAATACATGCACCCATCACCAAGAATAATGAATGATCACATAAGATAGATAAGATAATAGCATTTAGCAAGCATTAAATGTAGCTTATGATCAAACACATGAGCATCAATGTCTCACAAATAATGACGTAGTATCTCAAGCACTCAAAAGCAAACGAGTTCGAAAAAAACACCAAATAAAGCAAGAGAGAAAAGCAACACTCTCTCTCTCGAAGCCTATGATCTATACATCTTCTCCCCCTTTGGCAACAAGTTACCAAAAAGTTCCTAGAAAATGCATAGCACTAGATCGACGCTCAGGCTTGATCTTCAGGTGGTGGTGGAGTTCGGATCACTCCAAGGACGAAGGCTTCAGTAGATGCTGAAGTAGGCGTTGGAGTTGGAGCTGAAGTAGATGCTGGAGCTGGTGGAACTGAGGCTGTGGCTGGTGCTGAGGTGGTGGCTCTTGTGTCAGCAACTGGCACGGCAGATGACCTCGGGCCTCGTGGCACTCTGGAAAAGGCATGAGTGGTAGTCCTGCCTCTCCTCTCCTGCATGTCCTCCTGGAGCTGCTCCACTGTAGACTGAACTTCCGTTACTTTGACATCCAAGTCATAGAACTTCTGTTCCATGATTCTCTCTAGGCTCTACTGATTCTGAGTGAGGGTGGCCAGACTTTGCTCAATCCTCAGCGTGGATGCAATCAAGTAACCAAGCTGCTCTTGTTTAGTCTTCAGGAAATACTCAGATGCCTCCTCTTGAGTAGGCATCTTGGCAGCTTTCTCCTTCTTCGCCTTCTCCTTCTTTGCAAATGCTTGGGCAGATGATGGCTCATTCTCAGTCATGACAACTTGATTGTCCTCGAAATCTGGACGGATGGGCAGGTGTTCCTTGTCCAATAGATATATGCCCGTGCCCATCTTGGAGTTGATGAGCTCCTGAATTTGAGGGGCATATCCGCAGCTCCTCTTTTGATCCGCTGCAGTCCTCTTGATAGTTTCCACTATGAGGCTCATCACCTTGAACTTCTGGGGCACATCAAACACATGTAGCAAGTTGTTAGCATGGCCTCTGATCATCTTGTGATCTCCAAACTTGGGCAGTAAGGTGTGCCTTAGTATCCAATTGATCGTAGGCAGTCCTGACAGAAGGTAATGCATAGACCCAAATTTGAAGGTGTCAAGAGCTTCATTGGGAATTTCCTTGTACATATTGGACATGGAGTTATGGTCCATCTTCTTCTTGGCATAGATATCCAAGTCATCATCTTGCTCCTCTGGGGCATTAATGATCTGTGTCCACTCAGCAACTGTGGATTGGTACCTTGTACCCTCAGACATCCATGTGATCCTCCCATCTGGATAAAAGTGTGTCGTGGAGTAGAATTGCATGATCAGTTCCTCGTTCCACTTTGTGAGCTTCTACCCAACAAAGTCAGCTACTCCACAAGCTATGAAGCTGTCTTGCACTCCAGGATAATGCTCTTCGTTTTCCTTGATATATTCCCAGGTGACCCATCTCATATCACATACAATGGGCTTCTTATCTAGCAACACAGTCTCATAGAAATCTTGCTGCTCCTTGGTGTGAAATCTGTAGTCCACTGCTGTCCTTCTCCTTGAAGCATATGGGTCTGCTTCTCTCCATTTCCTCAGCCCTGAATCTCTCCTGAGCTTCATATCCTCAGCCACAGGATGAGCATCGTTGTGGTCTGGGATCTTGGGCTTTAGCTTTCTCAGGACATTCTCTTCCTCTTCTTCAGCAACAGTCTCAGGCACTGGGGCCTTGTTCTTCTCAGCTGCAGGAATGCTCCTTGTATTTCTCTTAGGCTTTGGCTTTGGAGCTGACTTGGCCTTGGAAGCAGCTCCCCCTGATTTTATGGCATCTCCGATTAGCTTGGGTGCCCTGGGCGCTGGTGCGGCTACCTCTTCTTCTTCTTCCTCTTCCATGATGGAAGCTTTGCCAAGCACTCTAGCCACAGTCTTCTTCACCCTTTCCTTCCTTTTCTTGCCCTCAGCTGCAACTGGCTCTATGGGCTTCTCAGTTGTCATTCTGGCCTTTGATATTGGCTGCCTGCCTGCTGGCCTTTGGATTTTCAGACCTGGCTTAGTGCCTTGAGCTGGCTCAACTCTCTTGGAAGTGGCCTCTTCCTCTGCCACATAGTCCTCATCTTCGGAATCTGAAGTCCTCTTCTTCCTTTGTCTCGTGGCAGCCTTTGGCAAATTGCTAGGAGTGCTCCTGCTGCCTTCATCAGAAGAACTTGAGGGACTAGTTCCCTCACTCATCACCACTTGCTGCTCTGACATATTTTGGCTATCACTTTGATCAGACATGCTGCAAACTGACTGCTGACCCTGTGAATAGATTATAGATGAGATAGAAAAGATGAGCATCACAAAATGCAGAGATTTTTGCAAAAGAATGATCCAAAAACTTAGTTTTTGTTTCCCACTGAAATCATCTCGGATCTACCGATTTTCAAACTCGGTGATACCGAAGCAGTTTTGGAACCTAAACTAGTGAACTCGGTAGGACCGAGTCACAGTTCGGTGGCACCGAGACTGCTAGGGTTTCACTGAGTTCAAAAATCGGTCACACCGATAAGTAATTCTCGGTCAGACCGAGTCTCACTTGTGCAATGGCATAAGCCAAATCGGTGGGACCGAGTTTTTCAACTCGGTGGGTCTGAGATAGTTTCGGCGGAAACCTAAACCTAGAATTTTCGAATCAAACCTAATCTATGAGCGTTTTGACTGGATAGGAGTGTTTCAATCGTGGCTAGAATCAATATGATCACAATGTGCTAGGAATCAGATTGGGGAATAGCACAAAGATCAAGTCCATACCCTAGTTCGGCGGGGACTTGCTACGGCGGCAACGGCGGGGCAGAATTCCCGTTGACGGTGACGGAGACCAGCGACTGGAGGCTGCTGGCGGCGAGAAGACGATCCGGAGACCACGAGGGCAGAGCAGGCTATCACGCGGTCGAAGGGGTTCAGAGAAATTTCCAAAATTTTGCCCGTGACTATATATAGCCCGACCCTGTCGGTGTGACCGAGTGGAACAACTCAGTGGCACCGAGATTCATAACTGCAAGCAGTTACTGAAACTCGGTGTGACCGATATGTTCAAATCGGTTGCACCGAGATCGAAAACCTAGATCAACTTAATGATCTCGGTAGGACCGAAAGTGGAGTATTGGTCAGACTGAGAATCATAAAGAGGTTTTGGAAGTTTAAGTCTATGACGAATCGGGGACTCCGAGCGCTCCTCACACAAAGTGGTTCGAATCTGACTTGATCAAATTTTGTGATGCAGCATGAATAGAGTTTGAGACGAGAAAAGCATAGATAGCTAGAGGAGGTTCTTAGGCATTCTTGTCCATCCACTTGGCAAAAGAAGATAAAACCGAACAATCAAAACAACAAGTGGATGTCCTCGAATGAGTAAATTATGCAACCAGCATGCTCACACAATAAGATGGCAAATGAAATATGTGGCAAGGCATGCACAACCATTTCTAGCATCTATCAAGCAATTTGCGATGACTAGATCATCTATATATGAGTATATTGACTTAGGAGTCAAGTGAGAACACTTGATCATAGGTCATACTCATCGTTTAAGCTCAAGTGGGGTTACCACTTTTACATAAAGCATTGTTTTGTTCACATCTTTAGAGTTGCTTTAGCTCAAGTCTTAGAGTAAAGCTCCCCCTAGATGTGATATCCCCCCTAAGAGGGATGAACTAACCTTGGGTTTTATCGATGATGACTTCATGTAGATATTGAGGATGTGGATGCTCAATGTTGATGTAGATCTCTTGGAGCTATCCATTTGAGTGAATTGCACTTTCAATACCTACATGGGTTAGTCCCACAAGGAACAAACAAGGATATCCATAGACATAGAGTGATGCACACAAAGATGATGTCCATGAAAACTTTTAGATTACCTTGTCCCTTGTCTTACCAACAAGAGGGTTTGTGACTCCTTGAACTAGTGCAAGATGTGGAAGTTGATTGCACTTGTTCTTGCCAAAATGATAAGAGTGAAGTATGTTGGCGGAGTACCCTCAAGAACTCTCTAGTTCTTCTTCTTTTGGATCCACACCATCTTGATGGGAATCCTTGGAGTTGTAGTCGTACTTGATGAAGTTGAACTTGAAGTAGTCTTGGGAATCCACTTGACTAAGGTCTTTGGAGCTTCTTCAAATGCATCAATTTCCTCTTGAAGCTTGTCCTTGCCTTTTTGCTTGTAGTCTTGTGGTGAAAGATCATCTTGAGCTTGTGTCCCCTTGAAAGAAGTATGCTTCTCTTGTTGAGGGACAAACTTTGTCTTGGGGTATTGATCTTCTTCCCACTCAACTCCATTGGCATTGAACTTTCGTTCAAAACCAACACCTTGATTCTTCCGGTGCATTCCTTGCTTGTGCACAATATCCTCGAATTGCTTACTCCCGGCAAGGCTTTTGTACACTCCTTTCTCTATAATTCCCTTCAATAAGCTATTTTCTTGCTCAAGTGTAACTTGGCTAAGAGAATCATTAGTGGAATCAAGAGAACTACTACAAGCAACAATATTGGATTTAGCATGATCATTGTTACTGCTAGAGGAAGAATCTTTCTTGTTAGACTTGACTTGAGGCATGTAAGTGGATAAGAGTAAACGCTTGGCAATGTAAGAAGAACTTTTCTTGCGGAGATCATCATTGATTGCTTTTAAGAACTCATGCTCTTGCTCAAGATTGAGCTTTTCAAAGCATAATTTCTCGTGAGCTCTTAAAAGTTCTCGATGATCTTCGAAGATGGTTTCATGAGCTAACTTAAGAGTGTTTAGTTCTTTAGTTAGGGCCTCAATCTTCTCCTTATCATTGTCATTCATTTTATCTTGATTAGCATGTTTAATTGACATTTCATCATAGTATTCATCACTAGAGTTGTCACCAAGCAAATCATCACCTAACAAGTCATCTTCATCACTATTGAAATCAACATACTCGGGGTGTGTTACCTTAGGACCTTTGGCCATGAAGCATCTTCCAATTCCTTCATTTGGTGAGTCAAATATGTCGTAGGAGTTGGTTGACACAAGTGCTAGACCGGCAACACCTTCATCTTGAGTATCTTTGGAGCCGGAGTAATAACTTCTCTCGGAGTGGCTGTCGGAGTCGGAGCCGGATACCCATTCACCAACATGAGCTTGATGTCTTCGTCTTGTGTAGCTCCTTGATGATTTTTCCTTCCTTTCCGAATCCTTGCTTCTCCGTGAGTATCTTCGTTCATAACGATCATCTCTACTCCTTCTCTCTCTTGGTGGTGATCCTTTGCTTCTTCTTTTTGGAGAATCTTCTCTTCTCTTGTAGGGAGCCGTACACTCATTGGAATAGTGTCCGGGTCTTCCACAATTGTAGCAGTTTCGCTCTCGACTAGAAGATCTTTTGTCATTGTAGGACCTTGACTTGGAGCTTCTATCTTTGCTTCTACTCTTGTAGAACTTGTTGAAGTTCTTCACCATTAAGCTCAATTCTTCATTGAAGTCTTGTTTCTCACTTGATGATGTAGGGGCTTCACATGAGGCTTTATAGGCACCACTTGATTTGTTGTGAAGTTCCTCTTTATCCTTAAGTGACATCTCATGAGCAACAATTCTTCCAATAACCTCCATTGGCTTGAGATCTTTGTAATTGGGCATCATTTGGATCAATGTGCACACGGTATCATATTTTCCATCCAAGGCTCTTAGAATCTTCTTGATGATGAATTTATCGGTCATCTCGGCAATCTCATTTGTGATGAGAGCAAGCCTAGAGTACATTTCAGCGACACCTTCACCATCCTTCATCTTGAACTTGTCAAGTTGGCTTTGAAGCACATCCAACTTGGATTCCTTGACGGAGTCGGTACCTTCGTGCATATCAATCAAAGTGTCCCAAATTTCCTTCGCATTCTCAAGGCGGCTGATTTTGTTGAATTCTTCGGGGCACAATCCGTTGAAGAGAATATCACAAGCTTGAGCATTGTATTGCAACATCTTCAACTCATCCGCGGTAGCTTCACGGTTCGGTTCTCTCCCATCAAAGAAGTCACCTTGCAAACCAACACACACAATAGCCCAAACGGCGGGGTTATGTCCAAGAATATGCATTTTCATTTTATGCTTCCAACTAGCAAAATTAGTACCATCAAAGTAAGGACCTCTACGGTGATAATTTCCCTCGCTAGAAGCCATACTCTCTAGGTTGTGAAACCAAGGCTATGACCACCAAAAGCTATGGAGATCAAAGCAAATGGAGACCAAAGCTCTGATACCACTTGTAGGATTGAAAGTATGTCTAGAGGGGGGTGATTAGACTACTTGACCAAATAAAAACTTAACCTTTTCCCAATTTTAGTTCTTGGCAGATTTTAGCTAATTTAGGACAAGTCAAGCAATCATCACATAATTCATGCAAGCATGCAAAGAGTATATAGGCAGCGGAAAGTAAAGCATGCAACTTGCAAGAATGTAAAGGGAAGGGTTTGGAGAATTCAAACGCAATTGGAGACACGGATGTTTTTCCCGTGGTTCGGATAGGTGGTGCTATCCTACATCCACGTTGATGGAGACTTCAACCCACGAAGGGTAATGGTTGCGCGAGTCCACACAGGGCTCCACCCAAGGGTAACGGTTGCGCGAGTCCACACAGGGCTCCACCCACGAAGGGTCCACGAAGAAGCAACCACCCACAAAGGGTCCACGAAGAAGCAACCTTGTCTATCCCACCATGGCCATCGCCCACACAGGACTTGCCTCACTAGCGGTAGATCTTCACGAAGTAGGCGATCTCCTTGCCCTTACAAACTCCTTGTTTCAACTCCACAATCTTGTCGGAGGCTCCCAAGTGACACCTAGCCAATCTAGGAGACACCACTCTCCAAGAAGTAACAAATGGTGTGTAGGTAATGAACTCCTTGCTCTTGTGCTTCAAAATGATAGTCTCCCCAACACTCAACTCTCTCTCATAGGAATTGGATTTGGTGGAAAAAAGATTTGAGTGGAAAGCAACTTGGAGAGGCTAGAGATCAAGATTCATATGGTAGGAATGGAATATCATGGTCTCAACACATGAGTAGGTGGTTCTCTCTCAGAACATATGAGTTGGAATGGTGTGTGTGTTCTGATGGCTCTCTCATCGAATGAGAAGAAGGTGGAGGAGTATATATAGCCTCCAAACAAAATCCAACCGTTACACAGTTTTCCAATCTCGGTGGGACCGAATCAATAAACTCGGTCGGACCGAAAATGTAAACCTAGTGACCGTTAGAGATTTTCAGTGGGACTGATATGCAACTCGGTAGGACCGATATGGTTAGGGTTTGGGCATAACGTAATCTCGGTGAGACCAATTACACAAACTTGGTGAGACCGAATTTGGTAATTAGCTAACCAGAGAGTTGGTCAGGCAAACTCTGTGGGACCGATTTGCTCTTTCGGTGAGACCGAGTGGAACTTGGTGAGACCGAAAAGTTAAAAAGGGGAAACACTGAGTTTACATTGCAATCTCGGTGGGACCGATTCGCTCTTTTGGTGAGACCGAAAAGTTACGAAAGGGAAACAGAGAGTTTGCAACCCCATCTCGGTGAGACCGAGATCCTTATCGGTAGAACCGAATTGCTAGGGTTTGGCAGTGGCTTATGACAAGTGAAACTCGGTGGCGCCGGATAGGAAGAATCGGTAGGACCGAGTTTGGCTTAGGGTTTATGTCATATGTGGATATGGGAAAGTAGTTTGAGGGTTTTGGAGCATATCACTAAGCACATGAAGCAAGAGGCTCATTAAGCAACACCTCATCCCTCCTTGATAGTATTGGCTTTTCCTAAAGACCCAATGTGATCTTGGATCACTAAAATATAAAATGAAGAGTCTTGAGCTTTTGAGCTTGAGCCAATCCTTTGTCCTTAGCATTTTGAGGGTTCCACTTTCACATCCATGCCATGCCAATCATTGAGCTTTCCTGAAATAATCATCTTGGAATAGCATTAGCTCAATGAGCTATATGTTGTTATGAATTACCAAAACCACCTAGGGATAGTTGCACTTTCAACCTCGCCGCTCGCAGCGCGGCTTCTCAGCGATGTTCCTCCCCCAGCACAAGGTCCATCCCCCGCATGGCGTCCTACTGCGCCTCGTCGAACACCAGGACCCGCGCGGAGCGACGTCTGACCTCGTGAGGGAGGACCGCTTCAGCTCCGTAGACCAGGAAGAACGGGGTCTCTCCAGTCGGCTTGGTCGCGGTTGTGCGGATGGACCACAACACGGACTGAAGCTCGTCGTACCAACCTCTGCCGCAGGCCTCCAGCTTCTTCTTGAACGTCCTGGTCTTGAGGCCCCTTAGGACCTCTGCGTTGGCTCGCTCAGCCTAGCCGTTGCTTCGGGGGTGCGCCACCGAAGCGTAGCATATCTACGTTCCAAGGTTAGCATAGTATGTTTTGAAGAGGTTACTGGTGAACTGCGAACCGTTGTCTGTGATGATGCGGTTCGGCACCCCGAACCGGCTCACGATGCCCCTGATGAACTTGACCGCGGAACCCGCGGGGATGGTGTGGACGGCCTCTACTTCAGCCCACTTGGTGAAGTTGTCCACGGTGACATAGAGGTAGTGGTAGCCCCCTGGCGCCCGAGGAAATGGGGCCAGGATGTCCAGCCCCCAGGCTGCGAATGGCCACGAAAGGGGTATAGTCTGCAGGCCTCCTGCCGGCTGATGGATCTGCTTGGCGAGGAACTGGCAGGCCTCACAAGCTTTCACCAGTTCGACGGCGTCATTGAGTGCGGTGGGCCAATAAAACCCACTACGGAACGCCTTGCCGACGAGGGTCCGTGATGATGAATGATGTCCACAGTCTCCGCCGTGTATATCTTCCAGTAGTTCCTTTCCTTGCTCCTTGGAGATGCAGCACAGGGATACATCGTTTGGTCGCTTCCGGTAGAGCTCTCCATCCTTGATGCAGTATGCTGTGGCCTGCCGTGCCACATGCTCCGCTTCCTCCTCCTTCTCTTGCAGGGTCCCTTGTGTTAAGTAACTCTGGAGCTCCGTGATCCAGCACCCCTCCTGAGGTTCCATCGTCAGGAGCAGGCGTGCTCCTGAGGCCGGGCCATAGAATGGGGCTCCCGAGGCAGGTGGCTGGGGGAGCTCCTCCCGAGGCTGAGCCGTGTTTGACAATGACGGTAGGGCTGAGGGCTTGAAGAGCCGCTCCTCGAAGACGCCAGGCTCCTGAGGTAACCGCCTGGGCGCCCGTTTGGCGATGTCGTCGGCCTCCTGATTGGTGCCACGGGGCACATGCTGCAACTCCAACCCCCAGAACTGCTTCTCCATCCTGCGGACCTCCGCAAGGTAGGCTTCCATGTGCTCATCTTTCGGCTCGTACACCTTGTTGGAGAAATTGACAAGGAGCTGTGAATCGCCCTTGATGGTGAGGCATTTCACCCCCAGGGCAGCTGCGGCCTTCAAGCCCGCTATTAAACCTTCATACTCCGCTATGTTGTTGGAGACCTTTTCACCTTGCTGGAAACAGAGTTGTACAGCGTAGTAGAGCTTGTCCTGAGTGGGCGATATAAGCACCTCCCCAGCCCCAGCACCATGCCTGGAGAACGCCCCATCGAAGTACATGACCCAGCCTTCTGGCGCCTCGCTCCCCGGGGAGAGGGACCGATCCTCGTCGGCCTTGAGGCCTGGTGCCTCCGTCCATTCTGCCACAAAATCCGCTAATGCTGCTCCCTTGATGACTCTGGTTGTGCTGAATTCGAGCTGAAACGCCTGCAGTTCTATGTTCCACTCAGCGACCCTTCCAGCTGAGTTAGGGCTCCTGAGCACTCTCTCCAGGGGGTATGACGAGACGACCTTGATGGGGTGACCCTGAAAATAATGCCGCAGCTTACGCGAGGCCATCAGTAGCGCGAGGAGGAGCTTCCGAGGCATGGGGTACCATGCCCTCACGTCCCGCAACACCGTGCTGACGAAGTACACTGGGTGCTCAACGAGGTTGGGTGCGTCAGTGCTGGTGGCGCCCTCCAGAGACCATGGCGCCTCCTGAGGCGATGAGGCCTCCTGAGGCTGGCCATCTGGGAGAGGGGCCTCTTCTGCCTCCGGTGCACTCTTCTGCGGCAGCTGATCCTCCTCAGCCGCGGTGGCGGTTTCTGTGGGCCTTCCTTGTTCCTGTTTTGCCTTGTCCCGGGCTGCTGCTGTGGTTTTGATTCGACGCTCCTCCCTAACCGCCACCAGGGCTGCGCTGGCGGAGTAGGGAGTGGCGGCGAGGTAAAGCACCAGGGGCTCTTGAGGGCGCAGAGCCACCATGACCTGAGGGCTAGTCAGGTATCTCTTGAGATCCTGGAACGCCTTGTCGGCCTCTTCAGTCCATTCAAAGGGCCCCTTTTCTTCATTAGCTGGAAGAAGGGCAGCGCTCGCTCCCCCAACTTGGAGATGAAGCGCCCTAGCGCGGTCACGTGCCCAGTGAGCTTCTGCATTTCTCTGAGGGTCTTTGGCGGGCTCATGTCCTCGACCGCCTTGACCTTTTCCGGGTTAGCCTCGATGCCTCGGTGGGACACGAGGAAACCCAAGAGCTTGCCCGAGGGGACTCCGAACACACATTTCTCTGGGTTGAGCCGCAGGTTCACTGCATTGAGGCTCGCGAAGGTTTCCTCGAGGTCTTGTATCAGGGTCCTGGCCTCCCGAGACTTCACCATAATGTCATCGACGTAAGCCTCAACACTCTTCCCGAGCTGCGGGCCCAAGGAGATGTGCATCAGCCGCTGAAAGGTCGCCCCTATGTTACGTAGCCCGAATGGCATGCATGTATAGTTGTACACCCCACACGGGGTTAGGAAGGTTGTCTTTTCGACGTCTTCTACCGCCATCTTGATCTGGTGATACCCAGAGAAGGCGTCCAAGAAGCATAGCAGGTCGCATTCTGCGGTGGAATCGACAATCTGGTCGATGCGGGGGAGAGGGAACGGATCTTGCGGGCATGCCTTGTTGAGGTTTTTGAAGTCGACACACATGCGCTCCTTCCCTCCCTTCTTTGGCACAACGACAGGGTTGGCCAACCAATCCAGGTATCGAACCTCGCGAATGACCCTAGCGGCTTCTAGTTTGCGGGTCTCTTGGACGATGAAGGCCTGCTTTTCTGTGGACTGCCGCCTTGCCTTCTGCTTCACAGGGTGCACGTTGGGGCATACGTTGAGGTGATGCTCGATTACGCCCCTAGGGATCCCCGCCAACTGGTCAGGCTCCCAAGCGAATACCTTCTTGTTTGCACGCAGGAACCTGACCAGGGCCTCCTCCTGCTCGGGTTCGAGGTTGGCGCCTATGGTGAAAGTGGCGTTGGTGGACCCGTCCTCATCGACGGGTATCTTCTTGGTTTCTGCCTTGTCTTGGGTGAACAACTGTTTCTTCTTGGCGGGTGCATCCCCCTTGGGCTCGGGGGTCTCCGAGTCAGCGGGCTGTGCCGATGCCGCCATCTTGAAGGCGAGCTTGAGCACTCGCAGCGCGTCTCCGGTGTCGCCGTGCACGGTGAGGACACCGCTGCTCCCGGGCATCTTCATGAGGTTGTACGCTGGGTGCGTCGCGGCCATGAACTGGGCCAGCGCTGGGCAGCCGAGGATGGCGTTGTAGGGGAGGCCGATGGGGGCGATGTCGAAGTCGACCAGCTCCGTGCGGAAGGTGTTGTAGGTGCCGAAGGTTACTGGGAGCCGGATCTGTCCCAAGGAGCTGGATGATCCGCCCCCAACGCCTGAGAAGGGTCGGCTGGGTTGCAGCCATTCCAGGGGTATGCAGAGGAGGTTGAAGGCCTCAACCGAGAGCACGCTGAGGCCCGCACCACCATCAATGAGAGTTCTGGTGACGGCCACCTGGCAGATGGTGGGGGTGCACAGCATGGGGAGCGCACCCGAGCAGGCCGAGTTGGAGGGGTGGTCCTCCGAGCTGAAGGTCAGGCCGGCCTTGGGCGCCGCCCGGTCTGGGAGAGCCCCCTGCCGCGTGGAAGCGGCGCTGACCCGACGGATGAACGGCTTGACGTGGTGACTTGTAGGCGGCGCCTGCGAGCCGCCCAGAAGGGCCGCGACGACCGGGGGTGTTGGTGTAGCGTGGTGGGCGGGGAAGAGGTTGCGGAGCTCTTCCCAAGAGGCCACGGAGGCTACCAGCAGGTGGAGCAGCCATGCGCGCGGAGCGCCAGTGAGGGCCATGGGGAGCCAGTTGGCCATGACCCTATCGTCACCTCCAGCTTCGAGGATGGCCTCCTCGTACGCCAGCAAGAAGGCCAGCGGATCAGTCGCGCCGCCGTAGCGCGGCGACATCGTTGGCTTGAACTTGTCTGGCCATCGTACCCGTTGCAGGGCTGGGGCCAGGGCTCGGAGCCCCCTGGCCCCCGTGCTGGCGCCGGCGGCCGGAGCGGGCGATGCGCTACTCATCACGAGGCAGGTCGTGGCGGTGGCGGAAGGGAAAACTCCGGTGCACCCCTACCTGGCATGCCAAATGTCGGATTTCGGGTTCCGGCAGACCCTTGAGGTTCGAACATTGGGGTGCGCGCGGAGATTTCGCCTTCTACCTACCTGCACCCCTCCGCCTCGCTAAGATCTAAGCTATGGAAAGAACAGCACAAGAGACACAGGGTTTATACTGGTTCGGGCCACCGTTGTGGTGTAATACCCTACTCTAGTGTGTGGTGTGGTGGATTGCCTCTTGGGCTGATGATGATGAGCAATACAAGGAAGAACAGCCTCGCGAGGGTCTATTCTTGGTTGCGGGGATGAACTTCTGGGAGGAGTTTAGTCACCCTTCTCTCTCTCTCTCTGTGATGCTACTCGGTCCGGTCCTAGCTAGTTTCTCTCTTGGCTTCTAGATTCTCCCTTCTTGATTGCGATCCGATCTCGATCCCCCCTATCCTATGGGTGGCCAGTCCTATTTATAGGCAAAGGCCCTGGGCCTCTTCCCAAATATTGAGCAGGAAGGGCGCCAACAATTGGCCATTTTGAAGGGGAACATCTGGTACACTTATCCTGACTAAAGTTGGTCCTCGCCTGCCAAAGACTCTGGTGGTGACGCTGGCTTGGGCTCCACAATGACTTCTCCCTGCCGTTGGGCTGGTCTTGGTCTCATTGCACCGAAACGGGTGCCTTTGCTTGATGCTCTCGCCTGTGCTTGCTCCCTTTGCACCAAAGAGGAAAGGAGGACACTGCGCGGCTGGCGCCCGCCTGGCACCCTTGGTCGTCATGGCATGCGTCACGGGCACCGCGTGAGGTACCCCGCCTTGATCTCTCCGCCTCCTCGCAAGCTAGCCTGATGAGGCCAAGCCTGAGGAAGCTCCGTGTCGTCCGCCCCGCGAGGCTTGACCCCTCGCGAGGGTCTTGGGTCTGTGTTGATGAAGATGGGCCGTGCTGAGCCCCTCCTCAAGCCACGCCGCAGGCCGCAGGCAGGCAAGTCTGGGGACCCCCGTTCCCAGAACGCCGACAGACATGGCTTGCCGTTGCTATCTTTGGCATCTGAATTGCCAGGGTTTCTTGAAGTGATGTTGCTGTGAGCCAGCCAGCTATCCTCGCCTGCACAAAATCGGGTAATGAGTGTCGTGAGGGCTGCCATGGACTTCGGCTTTTCTTGGCCGAGGTGTCGGGCGAGCCACTCATCGCGGATGTTATGCTTAAATGCCGCTAAGGCCTCGACATCTGGATAGTCGACGATCTGGTTCTTTTTAGGTAGGAACCGAGTCCAGAATTTCCTAGCTGATTCCCCTGGCTGTTGGGTTATGTGATTCAAGTCATCGGCATCCGGTGGTCGCACATAAGTGCCTTGGAAGTTATCAAGGAATGCGTCTTCCAAGTTCTCCCAACTGCCAATGGAGTTTGCCGGTAGGCTATTGAGCCAATGCCGAGCATGTCCTTTGATTTTTAATGGGCGGTACTTGATGGCATGTAGATCGTCACCGCGGGACATGTGGATGTGGAGGAGGAAATCCTCGATCCATATCGCGGGGTCTGTTGTGCCGTCGTATGATTCAATATTCACGGGTTTAAAACCTTCTGGGAATTCATGATCCATTACTTCGTCGGTGAAGCATAGGGGTGTGCGGCGCCTCTGTGCCGGGCTATATCACGACTCAGTTCGTACAAGTCTTGTCTGCCATATTCGGCCCGGCCGGATTTTCTTTCAGTATATCCGGCGTGACGGTCGTCGTCATGCGTTGGGGCACGCCCCCGTGATCTGTAGATCAATCTTGTATGTCCTGCTTTGTTTTCCAATACGTCTCGTAGGTCCTGTGTGTAGCCCCGGGCCTTGGTGTTTTTGTTTGACTAGCGACGGGGTGCGGGCTGGACTTCGGGCTGATACGCTGCTTTGTCTCGAACACGAGGTGGCCGGTCAGCCGCATCATACGCTGGTAGTGTAGGCTTTAATGCTTCCTCCTCGAGTTGGGGTACCAACCTGCACTTTGGGTAACTTTTGGTTGGGCGCTCGAGTTCGTATTCCTCGGCTCCCAGCACCTCGGTCCATCTATCCGCTAGCAGATCTTGATCAGCTTGAAGCTGTTGCTGCCTTTTCTTCAGGCTTTTAGCTGTGGCTATAAGCCGGCGCTTGAAGCGCTCCTGCTTGACGGGATCCTCAGGCACGATAAATTCTTCGTCGCTGAGGCTCACCTCTTCGTCGGAGAGAGGCATGTAATTATCATCCTCTGATTCTCCGTCTGCCGCCTGTTCCTTAGGGCTAGCTTGCCCATCCTCCTGCTTGAAGCCTGGCTGGAGGGGATTGTCTTCAGCACTGTCCGCAACGTTATTGTCTCTTGTGCCGGTATTGCTGCTTTTGCTATGGTGGGGCTTAGAGCGGCGCCGATGACGCCGGTGCTTAGATTGCTTCTCGAGGGGATTATCCTCCGTTGCCTTATTGCCATCGCTTTCTTTGGGGGTGTCCACCATGTATATATCATATGATGAGGTGGCTGTCTAGCGCCCTGTGGGCGGTGGTTCCTGTTCTTCTCCTGCATCGTCGTCCATACCGTCGATGTCTTCGGAGCCGAAATCAAGCATGTTGGTTAAGTCGTCGACAGTGGCTACTAAGTGGGTGGTAGGTGGGGGACGGATTTTTTCGTCGTCCGCTTCTCACTCGAGCCGGACACAGTTCGGCAAAGGGCCTCCTGACAAGGAGAGAGACCTTAATGAATTTAGCACGTCGCCCAAGGGCGAGTGCTGAAAGATATCCACGGAGGTGAACTCCATGATCGGTGCCCAATCAGATTAGATAGGCACGGATGCAAGCGGCTCGGAGCCTGTGGCCGAGGACGGATCCAAGGGTCCGGCAACACAGGTCTCACAAGAGGTGAAGTCAGTATTCCACTCTATTGCCGCTGTGTGTGCAGCCTTCGTGGCAGGGTCCATTCACCCGTCCTCGGACGGCATGATCTGCTCCAGATTGAGGGCCGGAGCAGCCACAGGTGTGATCACCCGAACACCGTCATGCTCGTCGCGACTGTGCGGCGCACCTGACATAGGCTCAAATCCGTCGAAGATCAAGTCTCTGCGGATGTCGGCAGTATAGTTCAAGCTTCCAAACCTGACCTGATGGCCAGGGGCGTAGCTCTCGATCTGCTCCAGATGGCCAAGCGAGTTGGCCCGTAGTACGAAGCCCCCGAATACGAAGATCTGTCCGGGGAGAAAAACCTCACTCTGGATCGCATCGTTGCCGATGATCGAAGGAGCCATCAAACCTTATGGTGACGACACAGTGGAACCCTCAATGAAAGCACCAATGTCGGTGTCAAAACCGGCGGATCTCAGGTAGGGGGTCCCGAATAGTGCGTCTAAGGCTGATGGTAATAGGAGGCAGGGGACATAATTTTTACCCAGGTTCGGGCCCTCTTGATGGAGGTAATTCCCTACTTCCTGCTTGATTGATCTTGATGATATGAGTATTACAAGAGTTGATCTACCACGAGATCGTAGGGGTTAAACCCTAGAAGCTAGCCTATGATTATGATTGTTGTTGTAATACGGACTAAACCCTCCGGTTTATATAGACACTGGAGGGGGCTAGGGTTACACAAAGTCGGTTACAAGGGAGGAGATCTACATAATCAAATTGCCAAGCTTGCTTTCCACGCAAAGGAGAGTCCCACCCGGACACGGGACGAAGTCTTTAATCTTGTATCTTCATAGTCCAACAGTCCGACCAAAGTATATAGTCCGGCTGTCCGAGGACCCCCTAATCCAGGACTCCCTCAAGAGGCGTCGGTCGCTGCCTCCTCCTCCGGAGCCTTCTGCCCGACCGTACAAGGGCAGCTGGTAGCCAGGGGGAGGCCGCTCGTACCAAGGCCTCGTCACCTCCCGCCTCACGACGATGTCATGTGAGCGGACCGGCCTCTTCTTCGGTGGGAGTGTGTCGGTGTCAAAACCGGCGGATCTCGGGTAGGGGGTCCCGAACTGTGTGTCTAAGGCGGATGGTAATAGGAGGCAGGGGACGCCATGTTTACCCAGGTTCGGGCCCTCTTGATGGAGGTAAAACTCAACGTCCTGCTTGATTATTCTTGATAATATGAGTAGTACAAGAGTTGACCTACCATTAGATCGGAGAGGCTAAACCCTAGAAGCTAGCCTATGGTATGATTGTATGTTGTCCTACGGACTAAACCCTCCGGTTTATATAGACACCGGAGGGGGCTAGGGTTACACAAAGTCGGTTACAAGGAAGGAGATCTACATATGCGTATTGCCAAGCTTGCCTTCCACGCCAAGGAGAGTCCCATCCGGACACAGGACGAAGTCTTCAATCTTGTATCTTCATAGAGTCCGGCCAAAGTGTCGGATTTCGGGTTCCGGCAGACCCTTGAGGTTCGAACACTGGGGTGCGCGCGGAGATTTCGCCTCCTACCTACCTGCACCCCTCCACCTTGCTAAGATCTAAACTATGGAAAGAACAACACAAGAGACATAGGGTTTATACTGGTTCGGGCCACCGTTGTGGTGTAATACCCTACTCCAGTGTGTGGTGTGGTGGATTGCCTCTTGGGCTGATGATGATGAACAATACAAGGAAGAACAGCCTCGCGAGGGTCTGTTCTTGGCTGGGGCGATGAACTACTGGGAGGAGTTCAGTCACCTTTCTCTCTCTCTTTCTCTGATCGAAAACCCCTCTCTAAAGAGCCTCCTCCCACTCAGCTGCCCCCTCTTGCGGGTGGCTGATCCTATTTATAGAGGCCCTGGTCCTCTTCCCAAATATCGAGCGGGAAGGGAGCCAACAATGGCGGGCTAATTTGAAAGGGGACAACTAGTACCAGCTACCCTCACAAAAGTAGTCTTCGCCTGCACAAAGCTCTGGTGATGAAGCCGTCTCGGGCTCCACGATGACCTCTGTCTTTTAGTCCTCATGGTCTTGGTCTCGTTGCACCAAAATGGCAACCTTTGCCTGATGCCTCGGTACTCCGCGGCTGTGCTTGCCCCCTTTGCACGAAAGAGGAAAGGAGGACACCGCGCGGGCTGGCACCCGCCTGGCGCCCTTGGTCGTCATGGCTTGCGTCACAGGCACCTCGTGAGGTACCCCACCTTGGTCTCTCCGCTTCCTCGTGAGCCAGCCTGACGATGCCGTGCCTGAGGAAGCTCCGCCTCGTCCGCCCCGCGAGGCTTGGCCCCTCATGAGGGTCTTGGTTTTGTATTGGTGAAGATGGGCCGCGCTGAGCCCCCCTTTGAGCCACGCCGCAGGCCGCAGGAAGGCAAGTCTAGGGACCCCCATTCCCAGAACGCCGACAATAGTCCCCAGGCCCAAGGCGCGCCCGGACTTGGCCGTGCAGGGAGGCGGAAGGGCAAGAGCGAAGCGCCGCGGGCCCTAACAGCCTGCGGCCTTGGGCGCCGCGTGGTGGTTGATTGGACGTGGGCGCCTCCACTTCCCCGTGGTGCCTCGGCAACCGCACGGACTGGACAAGTCCCTGCATGCAAAGTGGGTCATGATTACTTGCAATCGTGGAGGTCGGCAGTTGGCCTTCGCCGGCCATAAGTACGGAACAGCGCGCGCCCTTCCAGTCCATCCCTCCTTGCTTCTCCTTCTTCCCGATCCTTGCTCTGTCTTGCTGCGATGGCTCCGATCCACCGGTTCTCGATGGCAGAGAAGGGAAAGGCTCCCCGAGAGGAACCAGACCCACTCCCGCCGAAGCAACGGCTCGCCCCCCGTGGCCCGGACGAGGGGGCCCTTCAGGTGGTGTCGCGGCCTTGGTGCGAGCAGGCGCCGCCAGGGTTCCCGCTTCCATTGTACGCCCACGTCGAGGGCCCTGAAGGAGCTGATGCTGACCACCATGGGCGGCGCCGCCGTCGGCGCTGACGGGTCATGAAGGGGTGGGTCATCCCTCCTGGGGTCCACACCGAGGGCTCCTCCCGAGAGTTCGTGCTCCACGTCGCCATTCCTCTTCAGTCTTGGATCCTCCTTCCTCCCTTCTTCGCCTCCATCATCCCGCAGGGGGATCCCCTGGAGCTCTGGCTGCAGTACGCCGGCTGCAGCACCCTCGCGACCAAGGCAGAGGTCGCGGTCGTTGCCCTGGGCGAGGTCTTCATGACTCGGGGCTGGAGAGAGATCGCCCGGGTTTGCAGGACAAGGGGCGTCTTCGCGATCCACTTGGATTACGATGGTGCTTCGGTGATGCTCTTCAAGGTCTTCGATGCGAGCGGGCGCCGGCTGGAGTGCTGCCCCGGGGAAGGTGGCCAGGACCCTACTGCGACGAGGACTGGGCCCGCCAACCGCTCCCTTGGCGGCTCCTCAGGCAGTGGAGGTGTCGGAGGTTCCAGCGACTCCGGTGAGCTATTCGCGACTCCGGAGACGAGCGACGATAGCTACGAGCCCCCGAGCCGGCACCGCTCCTGGAGCAGGGCGGGCTCGTCAGGCCACCGCCGACTCTGATCTGGATGGGGTTGGCGTCGGTGCTTGACGGCCCATTGTTGATGATGGCGTCTTTTGCAGGGACGCGCGTAGTTTGTGTCCCTTTAGGATCTGTTCCCTGCGAGGAATCAAAAACGCGTCCCATGGGGGCTTGTAAGGTGCCTGTGATCCTGTTTTGTTAATATAACCCTTGTCGTAGAATTGCGCGAGTTGCTCATTCCGTCTTAGCTCAGTCCTCCCTTTCGAACCTCACGAGGGCTTGGTGCTCTGCGCCGACAGGTCCTAGTCCCAAGGCGGCTTCAGCCGTCGCTGGTATGCCAGGTCGCGATGCCATGGTCAAGGCTAGGAGGTGAGTGACCCGGAGTCCGGTAAGAGCCCCTGAGTCACGATGCTCAGGAGGTCCCCTTTGGCGCCCAAGCAGCCGTCGTTTGGTGAGAAAGGAGAGCGGCATCGCTAACACGGAATAGCATTAGGTGCGGGGATGGTGCCACGGTAGCTGGCGCTTCCGGGTGATGACTTATCTCGAAAATCGGGGGCCGCTCTCTGGTGTGTCGCCGGGTCCGTGCATCGGCAGGAGCGAGGTTGCTCGGTGAGGTCCTCGTGTGTCTCTCCCCTCTTGCCTTTGCTCCCCTTTCTGCTCTACGTCCTCGGGTCCCGGCCCTCGAGCGAGTCTCAGCCGTCGCTGGTATGCCAGGTCGCGATGTCGTGGTCAAGGCCAAAGGGTGAGGGTTGGAGAGCCAGTAGGAGCCCTGAGTCGCGATGCTCAGGCACCCACCCCTTTAACGTGCAAGCTGTTCATGCGGACGAAAGCGAAGGAGACCCCGCAAGGGCCTCGCCTGACGCAGCTGCTTCAGGAGGTCCTGCAGGTCCATCATAGAAAAAACAAGGGGTTGCCATGACAGTTGATAGTCAACCATTGGTTGCTTCCGAGGGGTAGTGAGGCATTGAAGGCTTGACGAGGTGACGCTATGCGGGGCTGCCGCGGCCAGAGCTCAGCCATCCAGGTTTGTCGGTGTTGCAGGGACGGACCCATGCACAAGCGTCGTGCCGTTTGGGAGCAGCTCCGTTAGTTGGCGTCAGCTGAGCAGGCAACTAGGTAAAACACATTAGCCGCGAAGGAGTGGGTTCGTTCAAATAGATGCTGGGAAGGCGGACATCACTGGGTCAGGCCCGAGCGACTTGGGGGGTCATGCAGCCCGAGGGGCGCCCCCAACAAGGTAAGCTAACAACATAAAATAAAAAAGGGATACACGCCGCAGGGACGGACCCACGCGGCCTGGGAATAATGCAGCCCTCGGGGGCGCTCCCAGCTGGAAATGAAACTCGAAAGATGTCACCTGATGATGTTGAGGATGAAGGAGCGTTGGTGTAGCAGGCTCAGTGGGCTGCGGGAGCCGATCCTCACGAGGCCCCATGCCCAGGGGCCTCGGGAGGCTCCGGAGGCGCCGGTGGCTCCTCGCGGGCCATCTCCATCCCTGCCAGGGCTGCGGAATGCCTGGCCTCTCGTGCCTCCGTGATGCCCCTCATGAGGCGCTGGTATGTGTCAGCCGCGTTCGGCAAGCCATAAGGCATGCGAACGTAGCTGTAGGTTGGGCCTTCGCAGCGCCCCACTCGCGAGGGCCAGAGGTGCTCCAGAGAGGCGACTCGGTTGAGCCCTGGTATGTCGATGTAGACGCGCAGCCCACCATCCTCGCCTGGATGGGGAGCCACTGCTGGTAGGCGGCGGCCGCCTTTCATGACTCTTGACTCCTGTAGCTCCTGAATGGCCTCGCTGACGAACTCCTGAGGGTCTGGATCTCCTTGCCTTGCTCCTTTTTGAGGGAAACGTGCTTCGAAACACGCCTCCATGTGGTGCCCAAGCGCCTCCCTCATGACCCTAGCTAGGTCGGTGGCCCTCTCCAGGGGAGAGCCCCCGAGCCCTGCCTGAGGAGGGCGCTGAGCGCGCTTTCCTATGCGATGGAAGGAGGTTCCCCCTGGGCAGGAACAGGCCCAGAGGGGCCTGCCTCCTGAGTGGTCGGGCCGGATAATGTCTTCTTCTTCTTAGGGGCGGTCTCGGGAGGCCTCCTGCTTCCGCGATCCGGGTCTTCCAGTGACGCGGCCTGAAAGGCTCGTTCTAGGGAACACACCGCGTCCTTCTCTTCACAGGGCACCGTGATGACTCTGCCGCTTCCTGGCATCTTGGGGACGTTGTAGCCGTGGTGAGTTACGGCCATGAACTTGGCCAGCGCTGGGTACCCAAGGATGGCATTGTACGGCAGGCGAATGTGAGCGACATCGAAGTCGATGATCTCGGTGCGGTAGTTGTCGCGTGCCCCGAAGGTGACAGGGAGGCGGACCTGCCCAATCGGGACCGTGGAGCCGTCGGTGATACCGGAGAAAGGCTTGGTTGGCTGAAGCTGGCTGTAGGGAACTTGGAGGTTGTTGAATGTTTCCACGGACAGGACGTTGAGCCCTGCCCCGCCATCGATGAGGGTCTTGGTGACCACCATGTTGCTGACGATTGGGGAACAAAGCATCGGGAGGACTCCGGCTGTAGCCGCACACTTGAGCTGATCTGCTGAGCTGAACGTGATGGCGCACGCCGACCACCTGAGAGGGCGCGTCGCTTCGAGCCTGGGGAGGACTGCGTTCACTTCGCGGGCGAACTGCTTCAAGATGCGCTGAGAGGCTGGGGCTTGTGCCCCGCCGAGGATGCAGGCGATCGCGCGCGGCTCCTGGAAGCCCCCAGCCCCCTCGTCCTGGTGGCGGTCCTCGTTTCTCCTTGGCTGCGGCGGCAGCGGTGGGAGGCCTGCTTTGCATTGCGGGCGATCCTCGCGAGGCTGATCCCTCCAGCCTCCCTCGCGAGGCGGGTCTTGCCAGCGATCCTCGCGAGGTTGATCGCGCCACCCTTGGCGCGGGCCACCGTGTTCCCAGCGTCCTGCGTTCCTTCCTCCTCCTCGATCGTAGCCCCGGTCACCGTGGTCAGGGCGACGGCCGATCCTTCCTTCTCGCATGGCTCGGAGCTCTTGACATTCGTTGGTGTTGTGGGTGTGGAGGTCGTGGTACACACAGTACCGGCTGCCCTTGGAATGTTCGGGGTGATCTCTGCCCCGCTTGGTGTCTGGTTCTGCCGCGAGCACGGCAGCCCCCTTGCGCTTCACATCCTTGGCCTTGGGCTTCTTCTCTTCTGGGTCTGCGGCAGGCAGCTCGAGGAGGGAGAGACGCCCTTCCTCGGCCCTGGCGCACTTGGTTGCCATGTTGAACAGCTCCAAGGAAGTGCACAGGTCTTCATGCATCGCCAGCTCCTCCTTCATCTTAACGTCGCGCACGCCGTCGGAGAAGGCCGAGATGATGGCCTCCTCAGTCACCTTGGGAATCTTTAGGTGTGCATTGTTGAAGTGCTGGATGTACTTCTGCAGGGTCTCCCCGGGCTGTTGCTTGATGCGGCGCATGTCGCTCACGGCGGGTGGCCGGTCGCGAGTGCCTTGGAAGTTGGCGATGAAGCGGGTGCGCATCTCGTCCCAAGAGGAGATTGTGCCTGGAGCCAGGTTCAGGAGCCAGGTGCGGGCCCCGTCCTTGAGCGCCATGGGGAACCAGTTCGCCATGACCTTCTCGTCTCCGTTGGCAGCTTCGATGCCCAGCTCGTAGAGCTGGAGGAACTCTGCAGGGTCAGCCGTGCCGTTGTAGCGAGGAGGCAAGTCTGGCTTGAACTTGCCGGGCCACACGACGCTGCGTAGCTCGGCGGTGAAGGCGCGGCAGCCTGCTGTGGCCACGGGAGGCCTTGGGTGACGGGGAGCTTGGTCTTGCATGTCCCCACGCGCTGCGGCTGGGAGCAGCGCGGGGTCTTGACGCGCGGGAGCAGGAGCATGGTCGCGACGTGCTGGAGCAGGGAGCGCCCAGTCAGCTTCTTGCGGGCGAGGGACTTTTTGACAGCTCTACTCTTGCCGCGCTGGCACCTGACGGAGCGGGTTCCGCCCAGGGGCCACGTGCCTTGGAGCCATGGCGCCTTCCTGAGGAGGAGGCGGCCGGGGCGCCGCCGGAGCTTCACCGCCCGCGCGGGGCGGGGTGCGGTGCAGCGGAACGGACGGCGTAGGAGAGCCCCCTGCGGCGCGGACGAGCTCGGCGACGCGGTCGAGCCATTCTTCGTAGACGTCGTTGACGGGACGGTAGCGTAGGAGCTCGTTTGCCGTGATGAGTGCAGCCCGAGCCTCCATGGGCGCGTGGAGCGCGCGGGACGAAGAACCAGCTGGGGTGAGCGAGGGAGTTGCGGTGCGGCCGTCTTGCCGCACGGACGGATGCTGGGACGATGCTTGCTGCTCGTCCCCCGCCGGGCCGGTGGCGGCGTTGACGGCAGGTGACGGGGAACGGCGAGGACGCCCGCCGACAGGGGCCGTCTGAGCAACGCGGGAAGCGAGTGCGGCCCGGCGCTCGGCGCGGGCCCGACGAGTGTCAGACATGGGCATGATGGTCGGAGGAGAACGGGGTGGTGGAAGACGAATCCCGGCGCACCCCTACCTGGCGCACCAAATGTCGGATTTCAGGTTCTGGCAGACCCTTGAGGTTCGAACACTGGGGTGCACGCGGAGATTTCGCCTCCTACCTACCTGCACCCCTCCGCCTCGCTAAGATCTAAACTATGGAAAGAACAACACAAGAGACACAGGGTTTATACTGGTTCGGGCCACCGTTGTGGTGTAATACCCTACTCCAGTGTGTGGTGTGGTGGATTGCCTTTTGGGCTGATGATGATGAACAATACAAGGAAGAACAGCCTCGTGAGGGTCTGTTCTTGGCTGGGGCGATGAACTGCTGGGAGGAGTTCAGTCACCTTTCTCTCTCTCTTTCTCTGATCGAAAACCCCTCTCTAAAGAGCCTCCTCCCACTCAGCTGCCCCCTCTTGCGGGTGGCTGATCCTATTTATAGAGGCCCTAGTCCTCTTCCCAAATATCGAGCGGGAAGGGAGCCAAAAATGGCAGGATAATTTGAAAGGGGACAGCTAGTACCAGCTACCCTGACAAAAGTAGTCTTTGCCTGCACAAAGCTCTGGTGATGACGCCGTCTCGGGCTCCACGATGACCTCCATCTTGTAGTCCTCATGGTCTTGGTCTCGTTGCACCGAAATGGCAACCTTTGCCTGATGCCTCGGTACTCCGCGGCTGCGCTTGCCCCCTTTGCACCAAAGAGGAAAGGAGGACACCGCGCGGGCTGGCACCCGCCTGGCGCCCTTGGTCGTCATGGCTTGCGTCACGGGCACCTCGTGAGGTACCCCGCCTTGGTCTCTCCGCCTCCTCGTGAGCTAGCCTAACAAGGCCGTGCCTGAGGAAGCTCCGCGTCATCCGCCCCGCGATGCTTGGCCCCTCGCGAGGGTCTTGGTTTTGTGTTGGTGAAGATGGGCCGCGCTGAGCCCCCCTTTGAGCCACGCCGCAGGCAGGCAAGTCTAGGGACCCCCGTTCCCAGAATGCCGACACAAAGGATATAAGCTGGCTGTCTAGATACCCCCTAATCCGGGACTCCCTCAGTAGCCCCTGAACCAGGCTTCAATGATGATGAGTACGGCGCGCAGATTGTCTTCGGCATTGCAAGGCGGGTTCCTCCCCCGAATACTTCATAGAAGATTTTGAACACGAGGATCGTGTTCGGCTCTGCAAAACAAGTTCCACATACCACCGTAGAGAGAATAATATTTCCACAAATCTAATCTACTGACGTACCCCGTAGCGCGACATCACACCACAGCCAGGTCTTTATTCGAATCGTTTTTCATACCTACCTCAGCGTGTTTCGCGAGGCGGTTTCCTTGGCATGTCTTGTCGAAGCAGAGAGCGTTTCCCCTTATTATGGGATAACTATCACTACGGACGTGGGTAACCCAACCGCGCCATCAATTACGGTGCTTGGGGGATAAGCGAGTTTTACCAGGCTGGTGGGGGCGCATAGTTTCATCCTCCCTTATAAAGGGATAAGGTTTCACCTTTTTCTACCCACGCCTTCTTCCTCCTTGCTCATCCATTCTCGCGCACTCGAGGTCCAGCGCCCAAGTCCACATCCTTCTCCTCAACTCTCTCCAAACATGTCCGGAGCGGGAGGCAAGTGGATGGTCTCCTCCGTCACGGAGGGACATATGAAAAAACTACACGGGGCTGGATACTTAGCCATGGATATCGCGCACCGGCTGCCAGCCGCGGGGCAAATCGTCCCTACCCCGGAACCTCACGAAAGGGTGGTTTTCCTCCCCCACTTCATCCGCAGACAGGGGTTTCCCCTCCATCCATTCGTCTACAGCCTTATGTTCTATTATGGGCTGGACTTTCATGATCTGGCCCCGAATTTCATCCTCAACATCTCGGCGTTCATCGTCGTGTGTGAGGCCTTTCTCCGTATCCGGCCCCACTTCGGCCTATGGCTGAAGTCCTTCAATATCAAGCTGAAGGTAGTAGGCGGCCAACAAGAGGAATGCAGCGGAGCCATGGTGGGCAAAATGCCCAACGTTACATGGCTCGAGGGCTCCTTCGTGGAGACCATAAAGGGGTGGCAATTGGGGTGGTTCTATATCACCGAGCCGCGCGACACCAACTGGGTGGCGGCCCCCGAGTTTCGATCCGGAATCCCCACGCGGCTCACTTCCTGGAAGGAGAAGGGCCTGTCCCAAGGTTCATCGGT
Source organism: Triticum urartu (assembly GCF_003073215.2). Lineage (NCBI taxonomy): Eukaryota > Viridiplantae > Streptophyta > Magnoliopsida > Poales > Poaceae > Triticum > Triticum urartu. The sequence continues at coordinate 145,495,676 of NC_053023.1, forward strand.
GGAGCTGGACGGACTCCAGAAATGTATCCGGAACATGATAAGCAAGAAACTTAAGCTTGTCAACATAGTCCAGGTCATGCTCTTTCGCCGGATCCTCCTGTGTGAACAACGGGCGTTCAACTTATGGGATTTCGACCCGGCCCAGCACCAGACTCTACGCGAGCTTTTCAACACGAGGCATAAGGATGTCTGGAAGGTGTTGTTCAAGGGCGCCGAGGTCCCTCCTTCTCTTACCGAGGACCGCGGGCTAAGCGTGAATCGCCCTGCAAATCTGGTAAGTTCTGTACATCTGGTAGGGTATTTATTTCCCATAGCTTAACCATGTGCGGGGTCTGAGCTCCCATGCCTTTGACAGGACTGGGTGGTGGCATCGGAGCAGATTAACTGTCCGGCCCCTCTGCCCGAAGACCCTGCGGATGCTCTCCTGACGGAGATGCGGACTCCGGCTCCTTATGAGGTGCCGGAGAAGACCAAGAAGAAGGCCAAGGGAACCCGAAAGAGTTCCCGGCGCCAGGTGGTATCAGACTCATCGTCCGATAACTCTGAGATGCACTCCTCCCGTGAAAACGAGGAGGAGGAAGATGAAGACTCTCCACTCCAACCGGGGGAGACAAGAAAAGGAAGGCCGCCCCAACCGGGGAGGACGAAGGGTCCAAGAAGGGAAGGACTCTCCTTCCGAACTGTTCCACCACCGCCACCGACGGCGAAGACGAGTGGTTACTCAGTGCCAAGCCCCTTGCGAAGTCATAAGTATTCGGGTACCAGAGTAACTCATAGCATACCCTTGTTGCACTGCTTCTCCTAACGTCGAATATGACTATGCAGTCCGCCCCAAGCCTGCATCGACGTATCCTCGTCGGACGGTTCCTTGGACTCATCGGATATGGATAGCGATCCACTTCTGTCCGCCTCCTCTCCTCGCCCTACGGACAATGTCGAGGTTTTGTCTCAAGTGGCACCGAACCGGGGGGAGATAGTCCCGGAGGCGCCTCAAGGCGACCTTCAGGACTCCAGGAGCAAAGGGAGCAAGGCTCCTAGGGGCTCCAAGTTTGGCCCTCAGCCAAACACTGTGCCGGAACCTCCAGTGGTTCTGGACTCGGGCAGGCGGTCCCCTTCCAAGAGGGGCAAGCCGTCCGTGCCGGTGACCTCTGTCCATCCAGAGGCACCGGACGACCTGCTGGGAGCGCTTCGCGGTGCTTCCATCGATGAAAAGCACCGCACTATTATGAGTGCGGTGATCAAGAAGGTTCAGTCCGCCAAGAGAGGACTGATTGAAGCCTGTGCCAGCCTTCTAACAGGCTTTGAGGTAAGTATTTAAAATATAGGAAAAACATTACCGCATAGACAGTAGCCCATGATGCTCTGTTTGGTGTTCGCAAAGAAAAGTCGAATAGAGGATCAAATAATATCTGCATGAGTCTAATATAAGTATGTCTATATGCATATGCAGGCTTCGCTATTGACCTCTGCCGCACTGACTGCGCAGGTCGCCGCACTGAAGCAGAACCTCGAGCGGTCTGAGAAAGAGCTCGGCCTTGCCAAGAGCAGCTCGAGGAGAAAAAAGGTAAGTAATGCCTTGTCCATATATATATATAAGATGTAGTTGCGAAATGATAGGATCATCATGGATGTGCCAGGGGCCATGACCGAAGTGGCGACCCTGAAGCAAGCACTGTCCGAGGCCGAAAACAAAGCGGCCAAGGAGCGCACCGAGCGGGAGAAATAAGAGGCATGGGTGGGCGAGGTGCAGCAAGAGCTCCAGGCTCTCGTGAAGAAGCACGAGGCTTTGGAGCTTGACTCGAAGACGCGAGAGTTCGAGCTAGCCACGGCCCTCGAGAGCACAAAGCATGCCAAGGCTGAAGCCCAAAAGGCCCTCCAGGGAATTGAGGCAATGAGGAAGATAGCGGCGGGTAAGGCATTCAATGTTCAAAGCAAGCATGTGAAAGTAAATTACTTGTTACTTACCCGAGTCCGAAGCTCTCTAGGAGCATTCACAGATTTGCCCCGCAGTGTGTCGGATGCCGCGAAATATTACCAGGCCGCGGAGGGAAGCTCGATGGAGAAGTTGTTCTGGTCTCAGTATACTGGGACCGAACATCCGATGCCTATGAGCGACCAGCTGAAGAAACTGGTCGAGCTGCACAAGGCGGCCGAACAGGCCATGAGGGGCCTTATAGTCCGGATGTGGCCTGGCGACTCCCTTCCCAACAGCTACTTTGGTCGGGTGAGGCGACTTGTGGATGCCTGCCCACGGCTGGAGGTCATAAAGTGGTCCGTCTGCATCGAAGGCACACGCCGGGCCTTTGCCCGTGCGAAGGTGCACTTGGCCAAGATGGACGCCAAGAAGATGGTGAAGGAGGGGCCGCCACAGGGCAAGGAGCATCGCCACCCTGAGATGTATTATGAGGGTGTTCTGAAGGGTTCCCGTCTTGTGGTGGACGAGTGTGCGAAGGATGTAAGTTTTGAATGAACTTGCTCGTGTGATCCTGTATTATGAAAACTTCTTCATATGCGCTACGCAACGCTTGTTTGAATTTAAAATATTACCTTCTATGCGGCTGTTTGTTAAATCTGAGAGATGGCCAGTTGTCGGCTTCTGCCCCCATGCCACGAGTGCTGGGGTGTTCGGGATAAATCTGAGCACTCTTGTTCCCATTGTTGGGTCCTTCGAGGGAGGTGCTAAGCACAACGAACAAGCCAATCGGACTATAATGCTTTATCACTCTCACTTAGCCATAGAAGTCTACAATTTGAAATTTTGGCGAAGCCCCTAGTATTTGAAAGGCTGAATTCGGGGCGCTATACATGCCTTAAGCTGGACAAAGCCGACTCCTCGCTCTAAGCGGCATAAGTCTTTAGGGACTCGAGACCTCTCGAACAGCGACCAGCTCTCGCCTTATCATGACAGTCAGTTTTAGATTTCTCTACTGAGGTGCTTAGCCCAGATGAACTGGGGCACAATCGCAGTAGTTCTCCCAGTGCTACCATAGCCGATATAGCGGAACGTAAGGTACCAAAACATGGGAGCCAGGCAAACCCAACTATTGACCCAAGACATGATTCAGAGCTGATGCATATAATGCTATAAGTTCGGGGTGCTGCACTGTCGAAAGTGTTCGGACTTCTCACGCCGTATTATGGGATACGCTTAAGCCCCTGGCGTATGGGCCGTACCAGAGTGTGCGGGTGCTGAATGTCATGAATGAACATATATAGAGAATGCGGTAATAGTCTAGTGCTATGCATTGTTTATTCAAAAAGGTGTGTCGAAGCAGAATGATACAAGTAGTGCGGTAAGCAAAAAGTAGGACTATTTGACATGTCCCCTCCAAGGGCAAGCTGAGGAATGGTAAAAGCAAGTATTTCACTCGTTATCGGAGACCACCTAGGAGTTCCATGGTGCGACGTGGCTTTCTGCCTCATTGGTTGTTGCATCGTGTGTCCGGCAATCGTACTGTCGGACGGGGTTTCCAGAGATTAAAGTCCTGAAAGAGAGAAAAATAAGAAAGCGGGAAGCCCCTAGTGCGGTTGAGCCACGTCTTGGGGCATGCCGTAGTCGTGCCCCCCACCCCACCTGTGCCCATGATATTTTCAATGCGTAACTATGTACGTGTGGCACGGATTTCGCCGTTTGGCTGGGACTGGGGTGGGGGCCGCCTTGCTATGCGAGCTCGGAACGTGCCAGGCGGTCTTGTTGCCGATTACTCCGGGCGCGCTTGAAGGTGTCCGGGTCTTTAATCGCCGAACTGGTGGATTGCCTTAAGAGGCTGCTTTGTGCTTCTGCTGCGAGGGCCGCAGTGTGCTCCTCCGTGCGGAGAGAGCGCTCTGTGTTTCCATTGACTGTGATGACCCCCCGAGGTCCTGGCATCTTGAGCTTGAGATATGCATAGTGCGGTACCGCGTTGAATCTCGCAAATGCGGTTCGCCCGAGCAGTGCATGATAGCCACAGTGGAACGGGACTATATCGAAGATTAACTCCTCGCTTCGAAAGTTATCCGGGGATCCGAAGACTACTTCCAGTGTGACTGAGCCTGTGCAATGGGCCTCTACACCTAGTATGACGCCTTTGAAGGTCGTTTTGTGGGTTTGATCCTTGAGGGGTCTATACCCATTTTGTGCACTGTGTCCTGATAAAGCAGGTTCAGGCTGCTGCCGCCATCCATAAGGACTCGAGTGAGGTGAAATCCGTCGATGATTGGGTCTAGGACCAGTGCGGCGAATCCGCCATGACGGATACTAGTGGGATGGTCCTTGCGATCGAAGGTGATCGGACAGGAGGACCATGGGTTGAACTTTGGGGCGACTGGCTCCAACGCATATACATCCCTTAACGCACGCTTCCGCTCCCTCTTGGGGATGCGGGTTGCGTATATCATGTTCACCGTCCGCACTTGTGGGGGGAACTTCTTCTACCCTCCAGTGTTCGGCTGCTGGGGCTCCTCCTCGTCATCGCTATGAAGCCCCTTATCTTTGTTTTCGGCGTTTAACTTGTCGGCCTACTTGAACACCCAACATTCCCTGTTGGTGTGGTTGGCTGGCTTGTCTGGGGTGCCATGTATTTGGCACGAGCGATCGAGTATACGGTCCAAACTGGATGGTCCCGGAGTGCTTCTTTTAAATGGCTTTTTCTGCTGACCGGGTTTAGAGCCCCTGAATCCGACATTGACTGTCGTATCCTCGTATTGTCGCTATTGACGCAGTGCTTATGTTTGTTGCGACGTGACCTGCCATTGCTATCCTTGGTATTTGAAGTACTGCAGTTCTTCGATATGTTATTGTTGCGAGACAGCCAGCTGTCTTCTCCCGCGCAAAAGCGGGTCATGAGTGTCGTGAGGGCTGCCATGGATTTCGGCTTTTCCTGGCCAAGGTGCTGGGCGAGCCACTCGTCACGGATGTAGTGCTTAAAAGCTGCTAGGGCCTCTGCATTCGGACAGTCAATGATTTGATTTTTCTTTGTCAGGAACCATGTCCAGAATTGCCTGGCCGATTCCTCTGGCTGCTGAATTATGTGGCTCAAGTCATCGGCATCTGGTGGTCGCACATAAGTGCCCTAGAAGTTGTCGAGGAAAGTGGCTTCCAGATCTTCCCAACAGCCAATGGATTCTGCTGGCAGGCTATTGAGCCAATGCCGAGCTGGTCCTTTGAGTTGAAATGGGAGGTATTTGATGGCATGTAGATCGTCACCGCGGGCCATGTGGATGTGTAGGAGGATGTCCTCGATCCATACCGCAGGATCTGTTGTGCCTTCGTATGATTCAATATTTACGGGTTTGAAACCCTCTGGGATTTGGTGATCCATTACTTCATTTGTGAAGCATAGGGGGTGTGCGGCGCCTCTGTACTAGGCTATGTCGCGACGCAGCTGAAATGAGTCTTGCCCGCTGTGTTCGGCCCGGCCGGATTTACTTTTACTGTATCCGGCATGACGGTTATCGTCCCGCGTAGTGGCGTGCCCTCGTGACCCGTAGATCGATCTTGCGTGTTTTGCTTTGTCCTCCAACACGTCTCATAGGTCTAGCGTGTTTCCCCGTGCCTTGACATTTTTATTTGAGTGGCGTCGGGGTGCGGGCTGAGCTTTTGGCTGAAATGCCTCTCTGTCGTGGCCACGAGGTGGCCGATCAGCCGCGTGATACGCTAGAGATGTAGGTTTTAATGCTTCCTCCTCCAGTCGGGGTAGCAACCTACACTTTGGGTAACTCTTGGAGGGGCGTTTGAGTTCATATTCCTCGGCCGCGAGGACTTCAGTCCATCTGTCAGCTAGCAAATCTTGATCAGCTTGAAGCTGCTGTTGCTTTTTCTTAAGGCTATTTGCCGTGGCTATAAGCCGGCGCTTGAAGCGCTCTTGCTCGACGGGATCCTCAGGCACGAAAAATTCGTCATCGTCGAGGCATGCCTCGTCTTCGGAGGGAGGCATGTAATTATCATCCTCCGCCTCTCCATCTACCGCTTTCTCGGGAGGGCTGGCTTCTCCATCCTCCTTCTCTAAATCTTTCTGGAGGGGATTGTTGTCATCTTCGGCACTGTCCGGAGTGCTATTATCTCCTGTGCCGGTGTCACCGCTTTTCCTTTGGCGAGACTTAGAGCGGCGCCACTGACGTCAGCGCTTGGGTTGCTTCTTGGAGGGGTCATCCTCCGCTGTCTCATCGACATTGCCTTCTTTGGGTGTGTCCACCATGTATATATCATATGATGAGGTGGTTGTCCAGTGCCCTGTGGGCAGTGGTTCCTCTTCGTCTCCCACATCGTCGTCCATACCATCGATGTCTTCGGAGTCGAAGTCAAGCATGTCGGTCAAATTGTTGAAAGTGGCTACTAAGTGGGTGGTGGGTGGGCGGCGAATTTCTTCGTCATCCGCATCCCAATCCTGCCGAACATAGTTCGGCCAGGACTCTCCTAACAAGGAGAGAGACCTTAATGAGTTCAGTATCTCGCCGAAGGGCGAGTGCTGAAAGATATCCGCGGAGGTGAACTCCATGACTGGCGCAGTCGGATTCGATAGCCACGGGCGCAGGCGGTTCGGAGTCCGTGGCCGGGGAAGAATCCGGCAATTTGGCGTCACGGCTCTCGTGAAGGATAAGGTCGGTACTCGGCTCGATCGCCGCTGAGAATGCGGCCTCCGTGGTGGGGTCTATCCACCCATCCATGTATGGTGCAATTGGCTCCGAATTGAGGGTCGGAGCGGTTGCATGTGCGGTCTCCTGAACACTGTCCGATGGTAGAGCTAAATCACGCTCATCGTGACCGTGCGGCGCACTTGGCAGGGGCTCGAATCCATCGAAGATCAAGTCTCTGCGGATGTCGGCCATGTAGTTTAAGCTTCCGAACCTGACCTGGTGGCCAGGGGCGTAACTCCCGATCTGCTCCAGATGGCCAAGCGAGTTGGCCCACAATGCGAAGCCGCCGAATACAAAGATCTGTCCGGGGAGAAAAGTCTCACCCTGGACCGCATCGCTATCGATGATCGAAGGGGCCATCAAGCCTAACGATGATGACGCAGAGGAACTCTCAATGAAAGCACCAATGTCGGTGTCAAAACCGGCGAATCTCGGGTAGGGGGTTCCGAACTGTGCGTCTAAGGCGGATGGTAACATGAGGCAGGGGACGTGATGTTTACCCAGGTTCGGGCCCTCTTGATGGAGGTAAAACCCTACGTCCTGCTTGATTATTCTTGATAATATGAGTAGTACAAGAGTTGATCTACCACGAGATCGGAGAGGCTAAACCTTAGAAGCTAGCCTATGGTATGATTGTATGTTGTCCTACGGACTAAACCCTCCGGTTTATATAGACACCGGAGGGGGCTAGGGTTACATAGAGTCGGTTACAAGGAAGGAGATCTACATATCCGTATTGCCAAGCTTGCCTTCCATGCCAAGGAGAGTCCCATCCGGACACGGGACGAAGTCTTCAATCTTGTATCTTCATAGTCCAACAGTCCGGCCAAAGGATATAATCCAGCTGTCCGAATACCCCCTAATCCAGGACTCCCTCAGAGTGGCTCAAGCTCTTCGCAGGGGGTTTTCCCCTTCTCTGCGGCGGAGAACCTCCATATCGGCGCCATGGGTGTCGCTGCAGGACGGCAAAGCAAAGAGTAAGAAGAGGAAGCAAGCAGGATGGAAGAAGAAATGAGCAACGGGGGGCTCCGCCCCTTTCCTCATTTATAGCCAGAGGGATGTGCTACCTCTTGAGCATGCGTTGGTTTTCCCTTGAAGAGGAAAGGGTGATGCAGCAAAGTAGCGAAAGTATTTCCGTCGGTTTTTGAGAACCAAGGTATCAATCCAGTATGAGATTACACACAAGTCCCTCGTACCTGCACAAACAAACAAGAATCTCACAACCAACATGATAAAGGGGTTGTCAATCCCTTCACAAACACTTAAGAAAGTGAGATCTGATAGAGATAATGAGATAAATATTTTTGGTATTTTTATGATATAGATTGGAAAGTAAAGACTGCGAAATAAAGGGCGATAGATATGGCTAGTTGACGGGAGATTAATAATGGACAATAGACCCAGGGGCCATATGTTTCACTAGTGGCTTCTCTCAAGATAGCCAATTCTACGGTGGGTGAACAAATTACTATCAATCAATTGATAGAAAAGCGAATAATTATGAGAATATCTAGGCATGATCATGTATATAGGCATCACGTCTGCGACAAGAAGACCAAAACGTTTCTGCATCTACTACTATTACTCCACACATCGACCGCTATCTAGCATGCATCTAGAGTATTAAGTTCATAAGAATAGAGTAACACATTAGGCAAGATGACATGACATAGAGGGATAAACTCAAGCAATATGATATAAACCCCATCTTTTTATCCTCGATGGCAACAATACAATATGTGCCTTGCTGCCCCTGCTGTCACTAGGAAAGGACACCGCAAGATTGAACCCAAAGCTAAGCACTTCCCCCATTGCAAGAAAGATCAATCTAGTAGGCCAAACAAAACTGATAATTCGAAGAGACCTGCAAAGATATTAAATCATGCATAAAAGAATTCAGAGAAGAATCAAATATTGTTCATAGATAATCTTGATCATAAACCCACAATTCATCAGATCTTGACAAACACACTACAAAAAGTATTACATCAATAGATCTCCAAGAGAATCAAGGAGAACTTTGTATTGAGATCCAAAGAGAGAGAAGAAGCCATCTAGCTAATAATTATGGACACGAAGGTCTGTGGTAAACTACTCACACATCATCGGAGAGGCTATGGTGTTGATGTAGAAGCCCTCCGTGATCGATTCCCCCTCCGGCGGAGCGCCGGAAAAGGCCCCAAGATGGGATCTCATGGGTACAGAAGGTTGCGGCGGTGGAAATAGGGTTTCGTGGTGGTCCTGGATGTTTTCAGGGTATATGGATATATATAGGAGGAAGAAGTAGGTCGGTGGAGCTGCGAGGGCCCCACGAGGTGTGGGGTGCACTCACCCCCCTGGGGCGCGCCCCCTGCCTCGTGGCCTCCTCACTTCTTTCTTGACGTCCACTCCAAGTCCCGTGGATCACGTTTGTTCCAAAAATAACTCTCCCGAAGGTTTCATGCCGTTTGGATTCCGTTAGATATTCCTTTTCCACGAAACACTGAAATAGGCAAAAAAAACAACAATTTGCACTGGGCCTTTGGTTAGTAGGTTAGTCCCAAAAATAATATAAAAAAGGTATATTAAATCCCATTAAACATCCAAAACAGATAATATAATAGCATGGAACAATAAAAAATTATAGATACGCTGGAGACGTATCAGGAGGCCAACCGCCGGCCTCCACGATCTAAGGTAATGATGATTTTCTTCTGCATGCAGCAGGGTCTCATCAAGTCAAGCAGTTGCTGAGGCAGCATGGGGAAGCGGAGACGCCCACGACCTATCAATCGCCACGCGTCAATTGAGCTCGAATGTGGTTGGGGCCCACGGCGCTCCGCACTTGTCCTTTGGCTTCGCCTCGAAGCCAAGTCCGAGCACCTTGGGCTCGAGGGCTACTGTCGGCGTTCTGGGAACGGGGGTACCCAGACTTGCCTGCCTGCGGCCCAGCGCGTGGCTCCACCAACGGCCTGGTATGGCCCTTCTTCATCAGCAACCACTCAAGACCCTCGTGAGGGGCCATGCCTCGTGAGGCGGACGACACCAAGACCTCCCCAGGGGCGGCCTCGCTAGGCTGGCACCTTTGGAGCGGAGATATCTATGCAAGGGGCACCTCGCGAGGTCCGCGTGACATGAGCCATGACGACCAAGTCTAGGCGGGCGCCAGCGGGTGCAGGGTGCCAGTTTCCTCTTTGGTGCTAAGGAAGAAGGCGTAGGCGAGGAGTCCCGAGGCATGAGAAAAAGGTTTCCATATTAGTGCAACAAGACCAAGACCAGCAGGACGGCAGGACGGAGGTCACTGTCGGAGTCAAAACCGGCGGATCTCGGGTAGGGGGTCCCGAATTGTGCGACTAAGGTTGATGGTAACAGGAGACAGGGGACACGATGTTTACACAGGTTCGGACCCTCTCTATGGAGGTAATACCCTACGTCCTGCTTGATTGATATTGATGAATATGAGTGTTACAAGATTTGATCTACCACGAGATCGTAATGGCTAAACCCTAGAGGCCGAGCTTGTATGGCTATGGTAATGAATATCTCCCCTCCGGACTAAGTCCTCCGGTTTATATAGACACCGGGAGGATCTAGGGTTACACAAGGTCGGTTACAAAGAAAGGAATCTACATGTTTGGTCGCCAAGCTTGCCCTCCACGCCAAGGAGAGTCCCATCCGGACACGGGGCAGTCTTTGGCCTTCGTGTTCTTAACAGCCCATCAGTCCGGCCCATGGCTAAAAGGCCAGACGCCCGAGGACCCCTTAGTCCAGGACTCCCTCAGTAACCACTGAACCTGGCTTCAATGACAAGGTATCCGGCGTGTAGATCCATCTTCGGCATTGCAAGGCAGGTTCCTCCTTCCGAACTCCAAGATAGTCTGCAGACGTATTGATCGTGTCCGGACCTGTAACACACACCACACACAACCGCAAAGAGAATATAATAATCCACGAGTCCAATCTGCTGACAACTTTTTACAACATGACATTACGTCTGCCCGGCCATAATTTTGAACCATTTTTCGTCTGTCGCTCCATGTTTCGAGACGCGGTTGCCATTGGCACGTCTTGTCAAAGCAGAGATCGTGTCCCCTTATTGCAGGATTCTCATCAATATTGGCGTGGGTAACCCAACCATGCCATTTACACATCCCTTGGGAGTAGGCGAATTCTAAGGCGAGTGGGGACGCGTTCAATATTCACTGCCCTTATAAGGATATAAGAATCCCCTTTCTTCTCCCACGCCTTCTCTCTTCCTCTGCCCTTCCACTCTTGAGCTCCAGAGCCCAAGTTCTCATCTTTTCCTCACTCGAGCAAGCACTCACCCATGTCCGGATCTGGAGGTCAAGGCAAGTGGATGGCCTCCTCCGTCAAGGAGTAGGACATTGCCGAGCTTCGGCCGGCCGGATACCTGGCGAAGGAAATCGCCCACCGCCTTCTAGCCAAGGGACAAATCCTCCCCACACCGAAGCCCAGTGAGAGGGTAGTATTCATCCCCCATTTCCTCCTCGTTGTATTGACCTGATTGGTTATGTTATTACAGTCCGGCCCATGACCGCCCCCAGAGATCCTTGTTATGAGGTTCGTTGGATTCAAAGGCGATGGCCAGCGAGTCGCCGCCGGCCGCTCACTCCCCCAAGGCCAAGGACGACGCGGAGGTGCTGTCCCGAAGGACTTTCCCAGGCCGGGGAGAGGCTCAAGAGGCGCCAGAAGGCGATGCCTCCATCGCCGTACACCAGGGGGAGCCGATCCCCATGGAGACTGGTGGTGAGGAGGGCCGTATTCAGTTCGGCCCACAGCCGGACTCGATTCCGAAGACCGATACGGCTCTAGAATCCGGCACGTAACCTCCTTTGAAAAAAAGGGGGTATGCCTATGCCGCTAGTGACCCCCGTCCAACCAGGGGCACCGGATAATCTGCTGGAAGCGCTACGAGGCGCTTCCATTGTGGATGAGCACCGTGTTCTTATGGGCACGGTAATTGAAAGGGTTCAGTTCGCCAAGAGCGGACTAATCGAAGCCTGCAGCAGCCTGCTGACAGGTTTTGAGGTAAGTGAGGCAAAAAGAGAAAACCCCAATATAGACAGTAGCCCGTGAGATACTGTCCGGTGTTCGGAAAGCAAAGTCGGGCAGGGGATCAATCCTTTATTGCAGGAAACTAACTAAATTGTCTGAAATGAATATGCAGGCGTCGTTGTTGGCCGCAACCTCACATACTGGTGAGGTCTCCGAACTGAAGTGGAGACTGGAGCAGGCCGAGGAGGAGCTCGGCCAGGTGAGGAGGTAGCTCCAAGAAAAACAAGGTATGTGATAACCCGTTATGCATTCGAAAAAGGTAAAATGATATCCATTGATTGAAGTGTCATGATATGTAAAGAAGCGACGACTGAGGTCGAGGCCCTGAGAAAAGCCATGGTCGAAGCCGAGGGGAAGGCTGTCAAGGAGCATGCCAGCCATAAGAAGCTCAAGGCCCGGGTCAACGAAGTCCAACAGGAGCTGCAGGACGCGGTGAGGAAGTGCGAGACCTTGGAGCACAATGCGTCGGCTCAAGAGGTCGAACTTACCAAGGCTTGTAAGAGTGTGGAGACAGCCCGGAGTGAAGCCCGGGGCGCCCTCCAGGAGATCCAGGAGGCCAGGAAGATCTTGGCGGGTAAGGCATTAAATATGCAAAGCAAGAATGTGAAGAGGAACTATCTTTTAGTTACTTACCCGGATTCAGATTTCTCTAGGGGCTTTTGTTGATCTGCCACGCAGTGTGACCGACGCCACGGAGTTCTTCTGAGCCAAAGAAGGGAGCTCCATGGAGAAGTTGTTTTGGTCGCAATATCTTGTGCCAGAACATCCAGTGCCCTTCAGCGATCAGCTAAAATAGCCAGCCGAGCTGCAAAGGGTGGCCGAACTGGCCATGAAGGATTTAATAATCCTGCTGTGGCCAACCGAAGATATACCCAGCAGTTACTTCGGCCTCGTGAAGAGGCTGGTGGATGCCTGTCCTCGGCTGGACGTCATCAAGAGGTCCGTATGCATCGAAGGCGTGCGTCTGGCCTTCTCCTATGTCAAGGTCTGGTGGGCAAATATGGATGCCGTCAAGTTGGCGACCGAGGGGCCGCCTGAGGGCAAAGAGCACCGTACACCCGAGCGATACTTTGGCGATGTCTTGGAGGGGTCCCGCATTGTTGCGGATCAGTGTGCGAAAGACACGATATTTGAATAATGTATTCAAGTTCCTTCTACCTTGTATGATTAAACAAAGTGGGTTTGTAATATAATGCTTGTTATGTTTCTAAATTTTACCTCCTTTGCGGCCGTGTTGTATGAAATCTGAGGGTTGGCCAGTCATCATCTTCTGTCCCCACGTAGGTAGTACAGGGGTGTTCGGGATGGTATCTAAGCAATCTTGATCCAATTATATGGTCCTTGAAAGAGTTGTTTAGTGCAACGAACCAGGGAACCAGACTATGCGGCTTTAACGCCCTCACTTAGCCATAGGAGTTCGACAATAAAAACATGGGCACAACCCCTAGTATCCGAATTAGAGTGCTATAAGCGTCTAATCGGAAAGTACCAATCCTTCGCGTAACACGGAAGAAATCTCCAATGATTTGCAACCTCCGAACAGCTGACCGGCTCTCGCCGCATCATGACAGTCAGTTTTCGGCTTTCTCTACTGAGGTGCTCCTTTGGATAAGCCAAGGCATAATCGCAGTAGTTCTCCCTTTACTACCTTAGCCGATATAGGGAAACGTAAGGTAGCAAGCACAGGAGCCGGGCAACCCATCTATTAACCAAAGACATGATTCAGAGCCAATGCATATAATGCTAAATTAGGGGTGCCGAACTATACTTATAAAAAGTGTTCGGACTTTTGTTGCTGTAGTGTGGGGTGCTATGAAGCCCCTAGCAAACATCAAATGTACCAAAGTATACGGGTGCTACCTGATAGGGTTTACCAGAAAAGAAAAGACAAAAAAGGAAGAAAAAGAAGAACAAGTGATAAGCTAGGGCCAGAAAATTTGAGCCGCAAACTGTTCTTACTATAATTTCTTTGGTGCGTTAAAGCGCTTTTATACAAGTAATGCAATAAGCAGGAGGCTGGTTACTATGCCTTAACCAAGGGAGAGCTGCGTGTGGGTCCTGAAAATCAGGTAAAGGATCGTTAAAGAAACCACCTAAAGATTCCCCAGTACGTCAATGCTTCTTGTTGCCTTGGTGTGTTTGTCCTTCAAGAGTACCGATGATCAGGCCATCCGATGTGGCCTGCGGGATTGAAATCTGAAAAGTTAACGAATTAAAGTGACAGTATGTGTGTATCCGCTGTCGGTTGAACCGTACTTTGGATCACAGGCTAGCTATGCCTCCGTCAATGCCCATGGAATTTTGAGTGTGTAGTTATGTACGCGCGACACGAATGCCACTACTTGATCGGGACTGAGATGGAGGACGGATTGCTAGTCGAGCTCCTGACGAGCCGAGCAGTCCTACTGCGGGGTAGTTTGGACCCTCTTGACGGTGTCCGTGGGCTCGGCAGCCGAATAAAGGCCCTGCTTGAGAAGGCTGCTCTGTATTTCTGCTGCTAAGGCAGATGTGTGCTCTTCTGTATGGAGGGAGCGTTCCATATTTCCATTGACTGTTATGACGCCACATGGATTGGGAATTTTGAGCTTGAGATAAGCATAGTGTGGCACTGCGTTAAATCGGACAAATGTGGTCCGTCCGAGCAGTGCATGATAGCCGCTGCGAAAGGGGAGTATGTCGAAGATTAACTCCTCACTTCGGAAGTTGTCTGGAGATCCAAAGACCACCTCTAGTGTGATTGAACCCGTACAGCGGGCCTCTATGCTCGGTATGACTCCTTTAAAGGTAGTCTTTGTGGGATTGATCCATGATGGATTAATGCCCATTTTGCACATTGTATCCTGATAGAGCAAATTGAGGCTGCTGCCACCGTCCATTAGGACTCGCGTCAGGTGGAACCCATCAATTATTGGGTCCATGACTAGTGCGGCTGAATCACCGTGACAGATACTGGTCAGATGATTCCGGCGATCAAAAGTGATCGGGCATGACGACCATGGATTACATTTTGGGGCGACTGGCTCTATCGCATAGACGTCCCAGAGTGGGTGCTTACGCTCCCTATTGGGGATGTGGGTAGCGTATATCATGTTCACCGTTTTGACCTGAGGGGGAAACTTCTTCTGTCCTCTTGTGTTCGACGGTCGGGGCTCCTCGTTGTCGTCCTTGCTTTGTGATCCCTTATCCTTGTTTTTGGCATTTAACTTGCCGCCTGTTTAAAAACCCAACAATCTCTATTGGTGAGATTGGGTGGTTTGTCTGGGGTGCCATGAATCTGGACATTTTGGGGCGACTGGCTCTATCGCATAGACGTCCCAGAGTGGGTGCTTGCGCTCCCTATTGGGGATGTGGGTAGCGTATATCATGTTCACCGTTTTGACCTGAGGGGGAAACTTCTTCTGTCCTCTTGTGTTCGACGGTCGGGGCTCCTCGTTGTCGTCCTTGCTTTGCGATCCCTTATCCTTGTTTTTGGCATTTAACTTGCCGCCTGTTTAAAAACCCAACAATCTCTATTGGTGAGATTGGGTGGTTTGTCTGGGGTGCCATGAATCTGGCATGGACGATCAAGTATGCAGTCCAAGCTAGATGGGCCCGAATTGTTCTTTTGAAATGGCCTCTTCCGCTGACTTGACTTAGAGCCACCGAATCCGGCGTTGACCATCGTATCCTCGGTGTTGTCATTGTTGTTTCGTCGCTTGTATCTGTTGCGTCGAGACTTTTCTTTATTATTTTTAACTTCAGGGGTGCCGGCGTCGCTTGCATTGTTTTTGCTACGGGCCAGCCAACTATCCTCACCCACGCAAAAGCGGGTCATGAGTGCCGTAAGGGCTGCCATAGATTTTGGCTTTTCTTGGCTGAGGTGGCGGGCGAGCCATTCGTCGCGGATGCTATGTTTAAAGGCCTCTAGGGCTTCGGTATCCGGACAGTCAACGATCTTGTTCTTTTTGGTTAGGAACCTAGTCCAGAATTTCCTGGCTGACTCTCCATGTTGTTGAACTAAGTGGCTTAAGTCATCGACGTCTGGTGGCCGGACATACATACCTTGGAAGTTGTCGAGGAAGGCTTCTTCCGAGTCTTCCCAGCTGCCGATAGAGTTTTCAGGCAGGCTGTTTAACTAGTGTCGAGCTGGTCCTTTAAGCTTTAGAGGGAGGTATTTGATGGCGTGGAGGTCATCTCCGTGGGCCATATGTATATGGAGAATGAAGTCTTCAATCCATATCGCAGGGTCTGTGGTTCCGTCGTATGATTCTATGTTCACGGGTTTGAACCCTTCTGGGAATTCATGTTCCATGACTTCGTCGGTGAAGCAATGAGGGTGTGCGGCGCCTCTATATCGGGCTGTATCACGACATAGCTCTGATGGAGTCCGTCTGCGGCTTTCGGCCCGCACATGACTAGGTTTGTCACGTCCGAATATATGGTCGTCGTCGCGTGTCGGGGCACGTCCTCGCGATCCGTAGATCGATCTGGCATGTCCTGCTTTATTGTTCAGGTCCTGCCGAAGGTCATATGTATGGCCGTGGCCTAATTTACCTCTGCGTTTGTGATGAGGCGGGGCGGGCTGGTGTTCGGCTTGAGTTGCCGTTTTGTCCCGACCACGTGGTGGTCGGTCAGCCGCATTGTGCAATGGTGGTATGTATTCCGGCGCCTCATCGTCAAACTGAGGTAGCAATTTGCGCTTCGAGTAGCTTTTGGTTGGGCGCTTGAGGCTGTATTCTTCGGATGCTTGGACATCTCCATTTATCGTTGAGCAAATCTCGGTCAGCTTGAAGCTGTTGCTGCTTCTTTTTCAAGCTCCTTGTAGTGGCTATCAGCTGGCGCTTGAAGCGCTCCTGCTCAAGAGGTTCCTCAGGCACGATGAAATCCTTGGTGCCGAGGCTCGCCTCATCCTCGGAGAGCGGAAGAAAATTGTCGTCCTCTGAGTCTTCGTGTATGGCCTGTTTTCCAGGGCTAACCTGCCTATCTTACCGTTCATCTTGCTCAGTGGCTGCATCAATGGGGTCTTTGTTGTCTTCGGCACCTTCCGGAGTATTATCTTCTCCTATGCCGGTGTTGCCATCTCTACTACGGCGTGACTTAGAGCGGCGCCGCTAATGCCGGTGCTTTGATTGTATTTCGAAAGGTTTATCCTGTACTGGGTCTTCCTTGTCATCGCCGCTGTTCTCCTTTGGTGCATCCACCATGTATACATCATACTTGGAAGTGGCCGTCCAGCGTCCGGTGAACGGTGGGTTCTGGGCCTCTTCTTCTCCGGCATCGTCGTCCATACCATCGATGTCGTCGGAGCCGTAATCAAGCGTGTCAGTTAAATCCTCGACAGTGGCTATAAAGTGGTGGCGCGTGGGGAGCGAAATCTTCCGCCGTCAGCCCCCTAGTTCGAACCGGACATAGTTCGACTGTGGGTCCCCCACCAAGGATAGGTTCTTTAATGAATTTAGCACATCGCCCAAGGGCGAGTGATGGAAGATGTCTGCGGGCTGAACACGAAGATCGATAGACCATCAAGTTCGGCGTCTGTGGGCTCACATGCTTCGGAACTTATGGCCGAAGACGAGTCCGGAGTTCCGATGAGACAGATATTGTGTGAGGTTAAGTCCATGTGCGGCTCCAACGCCAGGGAATCTATGGCCTCCGTCGTGGGGTTGAGCCTCCGATCCTTGGATGGTGCAGTATGCTCCAGATCTAAGGCCAGAGCGGTTGCAGGAGCTATCTCCTGAATACGGTCCGACGATAGATTTAGGTCATGTTTATCGAGGTGACCAGGAGCGGTCGCCGCGGTCTCAAATCCGGCGAAGATCAAATCTCCACGGATGTCCACAATGTAGTTCAAGCTCCCACATCTAACCTGATGGCCAGGGGCATAGCTTTCGATCTGCTCTAGATGGCCAAGTGAGTTGGCCCATAGTGCGAAGCCACCGAACACGAAGATCTGTCCGGGGAGGAAGACTCCCACCTGGACAGCATCGTTGTAGATGATTGAAGGAGCCATCGAACCTCTTGACGATTGCACAGTGGAACTCTCAATGAAAGCACCAGTGTCGGTGTCAAAACCGGCAGATCTCGGGTAGGGGGTCCCGAACTATGCGACTAAGGTCAATGGTAACAGGAGACAGGGGACACGATGTTTACCCAGGTTTGGGCCCTCTCTATGGAGGTAATACTCTACGTCCTACTTGATTGATATTGATGAATATGAGTGTTACAAGAGTTGATCTACCACAAGATCGTAATGGTTAAACCCTAGAGGCCTAGCTTGTATGGCTATGGTAATGAATATCTCCCATCCGGACTAAGTCCTCCGGTTTATATAGACACCGGGAGGATCTAGGGTTACACAAGGTCGGTTACAAAGAAAGGAATCTACATGTTTGGTCGCCAAGCTTGCCCTCCACGCCAAGGAGAGTCCCATCCGGACATGGGACAGCCTTCAGTCTTCGTGTTCTTCACAGCCCATCAGTCTAGCCCACGGCTAACAGGCCGGACGCTCGAGGACCCCTAAGTCCAGGACTCCCTCAGTCACCGCGGAGCCCACGGCGGCGTCACCGCCAAAGCCTTTGGCAGGCAAAGACCACCTTTTGTCAGGATAACTTGTACTAGTTGTCTCCCTTCAAAATTGGCCATTGTGGGATCCCTTCCCGCCTAAACATTTGGGAAGAGGACCGAGGCCTCTATAAATAGGGCTAGCCACCACCGTAGTAGAGGGAGGCTTGAGAGGACGGATCATTCAGACCATCCTCAAGCACACCAGCTCATCGATCTCAAGAACACCTCTCCTCAGGAGGTTGTTTGTCCACTGTACTAGTTCATCCGCAGCCCATGAGGCAATCCACCACACCACACTGGAGTAGGGTATTACACCACAACGGTGGCCCGAACCAGTATAAACTCTCATGCCACTTGTTCCTTGGGTTCGGCAAGCTAGGCCTAGAGATCGTTGCGAGAGTGAGCTAGGGAGAGAGGGATATTCGTGCGCACCCTAGTGTTTGAACCTCAAGGGTTTGCCGGAACCCGCAATTCGACAACAACCCCTTTAACACGTCGGGTTGCAGGAAGTTGTTATTTTGTGTGCAGGTGTTGTTTTATGTTGTGTTGCTTGGTTCTCCTACTGGATCGATAACCTTGGTTTCGCATCTGAGGGAAATATCTACCGCCATTGTGCTGCATCATCCCTTCCTCTTTGGGGAAATACCGACGTAGCTTCAAGCGACATCAAAAGGAATTTCTGGCACCGTTGCCGGGAGGATCTTCAACATATACCAGGTTCCTAATCACAAATCTCATCTCCTCAAAATTTACATTATTTTCCATTTGCCTCTCATTTTCCTCTCCTCCACTTCACAAAAAAATGTTGTTTTATTCGCATCTCTTTTTCGTTCGCCGTTCTCTTGCTTCCTAGTCTTGATGGCTAGCGTTCCTACTCCACCTTTGCCACCATATTTTGAAGTTCTTTTCTTCAAACAAAGACAAGGAGAAAATTTGAACGATGCCTGGTATAGGCTTATGGAATCGTATCATATTTCCAATTTAAAGGGGGATGATAAGGTGTTGCTTCATAATTTTTACATAGGATTGGCTTTGCATCATAGACAACTCCTAGATTTTGCCGCTAAAGGGAATTTTATTGAGCTTGATGCCAATGCTGCCTATGAAATTTTAGAAGGAATTTTGGAGTTCCACCTCAAAAGAAGGGGTTTTCTTTCACCCCTGAGGGAGTTCAAATGTTCGAAAAACTTGGCGATTTGCATAAACATATGGTTGAAATACAGAAATATAATGAACCCCTCACACCTCAATGGTAGTTTCAATCGCATGAATACCTTGATTACTCTTTGCAATAAGCGATAGGATATTTTGGATCTAAAGATGGTTTCTTTTCCGGAGAATTTAGGGAAGCGTAAAGAGCCTCCCGGGTTTGAGAAAACCCTTACAAAAGTTGCCAAAACATCGAAAGACAAAACTTAGATCCTTTCCTTATGCCTAGCTAAGGGCGTAAAACTATAGTGCTTGTTGGGAGGCAACCCAATGAATAAAATTTATTTTTGATTTTTGCTTCCTGTTTTTGAGTGATACCACAATTATGTACTGTTATGATTGTGTTTTTTATGTATTAATTAGTGTTTTTGCCAAGTAAAGCCTTTTGGATCTTCTTGGGTGATAGTTGTTTGATCTTGCTGAAAAAACAAAAACTTTTGCGCTCATGAAAATAATTTTCACTTTTTACCAGAGAGCGATAAAATACACACTCCACTTGTAGTAGATCAATATACAAATTGGTCAGGACATCCTAATTTTTCAGATTTTTTTGAGTAAGAGAAGTATTCGAAATAGTCAGATTGCTATAGACTGTTCTGTTTTGACAGATTCTGTTTTCTTTGTGTTGTGTGCTTACTTTGATGGCTCTATGGTTTTCTTTGATGAGTTTTTGCCATGGAGAACTTGGAATACAATATATATAATGCAAGAACAAAATATGAATAGGATTGATACAACACTTATAATAGTGATTTATTATTCTTATACTAACGGATCTCATGAAGGTTTTGTTGAGTTTTGTGTGATTGAAGTTTTCAAGTTTTGGGTTATCTTACGATGGATGAAGGAATAAGGAGTAGAAGAGCCTAAGCTTGGGGATGCCCGGCATCCCAAGCTATTATCCAAAAATGAGCAACCAACTAAGCTTGGGGATGCCCGGCATCCCAAGCTATTATCCAAAAATGAGCAACCAACTAAGCTTGGGGATGCCACCGAGTGGCATCCCCTCTTTCTTGTAAGGACCATTAGTATTTTACACGAAGCTATATTTTTATTCGTCACATACTATGTGTTTTGCTTGGAGCGTATTGTATGATATGAGTCTTTGCTTGTTTTATCTTGTGTTTTAAGTCTTGATCCCTTGCAGGACACACCTATTTGAGAGAGCCAAAATTATGTCATTACTTGTTAGAATTGCTCTCTATGCTTCACTTAAATTTTTATGAGCTATGGACTTGCTCTAGTGCTTCACTTATATCTTTTTTAGCACGGTGTGCTTAGTATCTTTGAAGAAATGCTCTCTTGCTTCACTTAGATTTATTTGAGAGTTAGTAAAATTTTCAAGAAATTCTCTCTTGCTTCACTTAAATTAATTTGAGAGAAAAGAAAAATTATGCTCATGATCTTCACTTATATTTGTTTGAGCTTGTCAAAAGCAACACATGAAAATTAGTCCCAAAGTGATAGATATCCAAGAAGGATATAATAAAAGCTTTCATGAAAATCATTGGAAAAAATAAACTTGATTGTTATTAATAGTTTTGAGATATGATGATGTGATATGTGATTCATCTTGATGAGTAATTATGCTTTAGTAAGAATATTGGTGTTAAGGTTTGTGATTCCCTATGCAAGCACGAAAGTCAATAGTCATGCAATGAAATTATATTCTATTTATGGTGCATTATTTCGTGTTAATTATTCTTAATGCTTGCTTATGAGATTATCTGTTTCTTGGTTGGTCGCTTCTCAATCTTTTGCTAGCCTTCATTTTGCACTAAGTATGATCTCTACTTATGCATCCAAAAACCTTTAAACCAGTTTTGCCAGATGAGTCCACTATATCTACCTATATGCAGTATTTTTTTGCCGTTCTATGCAAATTTGCATGTGCCATCTCTAATTTTCAAAATAAACTTGTCTTTTGTGTATTCGTTTCGCTCGTGGAGCAGTGAGGGCTGGCTAATATTTTCCATGCTAGATGTGTTATTCTCAAGATGAGTGTTTATTCAGTTCTCATTGCATGAGAGTAAGGCAAAGGTATTAGGGATGCCCAGTCCCGAAATGAAAAATGAATTTATTTTATGTTGTCAAATAATAAATTCCTTGGAAAGTGTTGGTATGGAGGGCAATTGTAACACCCCGGATATGACTTTCTCAATATGTATTCCAACTCTTGTCGTTTCCGGCCTTAAGTTATTTTATTTTCTCGGGTTCGGGTTTTTGTCTCCGTGTGTTGTTACCGTTGTCATGCATCTCATATCATGTCATCATGTGCATTGCATTTGCATACGTGTTCATCTCATGCATTCGAGCATTTTCCCCGTTGTCCGTTTTGCATTATGGCGCTTCGTTCTCCTCCGGTGGTCATTTCTACCTTTCTTTCATGTGTGGGGATTAAACATTTCCGGATTGGACCGAGACTTGACAAGCGGCCTTGGTTTACTACCGGTAGACCGCCTATCAAGTTTCGTACCATTTGGACTTCGTTTGATGCTCCAACGGTTAATCGAGGGACCGAGAAGGCCTCGTGTGTGTTGCAGCCCAACACCCTTCCAAGTTGTCCCAATAACCCACCAAAACCCTCTCCATCATCTAGAGCGTTCGATCACGATCGCGTGGCCGAAAACCACACCTCATTTTGAGCTTCCTAGCTCCTCCTACCTCTATAAATATCCCCTCCCCGAAATTCTAGATCCAAACCACCCTAAACCTAGCCCCGCTCCTCATCTGCACGCTGACACGTCCGTCCGTGCGCCGGACATCACCGCCGCCCACTCCCGTCGCGCCACGTGGCGGGCGTGCCCACATCGCCGCCGCCGGCCCGCTCAGCCCGCGCGGGGCCCTCCCCGGCCCGGCCGTGCCTCTCCACTACCGCGGGCGACCCGAGCCGGACCCCGCGCCACCGTACGCCGCGCCGCCGCCTTCCTCCGCCTCGACGCCGGCGAGCCACCGCATCCGGTCGCCGTCGACGCCCGCCGGTCGCCGCACCGCCACCGGGCCGCCCCTCGCCGCCCCTCACCGCGCCCGACCAAGCCGTCTCCGGCCCGCGCCTCCTCGCTCCGCCCCGGGCTTCCTCTCCTTCCCAGGCGACCCCAACTCCGGCGAACAGTGTTTCCGGCGAGCGCCTCGAAGTCTGTGCAGATCTGGATACAAAAATCTTGAGGGTTGACTTTTTGCCCGAAACCCTAGTTCCTATTGCCATGTTCATCGCATCGTAACTTTGCATCCGTAGCTCCGTTTTGGGCATATAGCATATCAAAATGTTCGCCTCAGAGAGCACATCATTTCATTCCATTGCATCATTTTCATTTGAGTTCATCTTGATGCCTGAAATGCTGTTAGAAGAGTGCTACTTGAAATAAGTGTCAGATCTGCTGCTCCATTTAGATATTTGTCATTTTTGCCATGATTATTGTGTGCAGGTTATGCCCATGAGCTCTACATATGTTTTGTTAAGGGTTTTGCCATCTCTCCAGAGGTGCAACCCATGTATTTTTGTGATGTGTGTGGTGACTAGCACAAGCTTGCAAAGTGAGGCACTTGGTTATGCTGATTCCAGGGACTTAGCATTTCCACTAAGTCCTTGATCTGTTTATCTCATATGGCCATATGTTCATGTTGTTTCCTAGTGATCCGTGCCTCTTTTGAGGATGATCAGTAAGGATGTTTTGTTAATATTGTAGTGCTTTATCCATCCATGTCTTTGTTTTCATTTATGGAGCACCCTAGTTTGAGTCAACCGAGCTCTACTTTTGCTACTTCGTGAATCTGGGCGGATTGTCTACTTGTTAGCGATTTTGCCGATGATGTTGTAGTTGATCCGTGCATGCTATGCTATTTTTCTTGCCATGTATAGCTTGTATTTTGTGTATTCTTGATGGATGTATGCTTAGTTTGTCATGACTTGCTCTGTGGTGAGTGCATCGAGCTCGTAAACATGCCTACTTGATATCTGTTTCAGCATGCTCCAGTTTTCACCAAGTCTGTGATCTGATTATGTTTTTGCCATGTTCACATGCGTGCAATTGTATTTTCTGATCCCTTTTGGCTCAAGGTCACCAAGGGACTTTTGTTAAGCTCTTTTAGTATCCCCATGCCATGCTTTACTTTGCCATGTTCAGGTCCTGTATCATATAGTTTTCATGCTCCGAAGAGTGCTACCTGATCTCAAATTCCAGACAAGTGTTAATTTCACTAAGTCTGAGATCTGTTTACCATATGCATTTTTGCCATGCTTGTTTGAACCTGTTAATGGATGAATTGGCCATAGCTCAATGCTAGACTTTCGTTAAGAATCATGAATGCATCCCTGCCATGTATTTTTATGCCATGTTTGAATGCTGTAGCATGTTCATCTCATTGCATTTAGATGGCTACTTGCTGTAAATCGCAGAATGTGGCCATATTTAAATCGCGTGCCATTTCCAAACCGTAACTTCGATTCCGGCGTTCTTTATATCGTTTTCAAGCGATTTCATCTCATCTTTACAGTGGCACACTTGGATTTCCATGTTGAGGCCAGGTTCATGCATTCCTTGTCAAATCTTGCATATGCATTCCGCATCGCATCCCGCATAGCATATCATCTTTACATCATATTGTTTGAGCCTTGCACGTGGTTGATTGTGTCCTTGTTGCTTGTTTGTCTTGTTTGGGTAGATCCGGGAGACGAGTTCGCTAACGAGGAGCCCGTTGAGTTTGCTTTAGAGGATCCAGTCAACTCTGACAACTTTGCAGGCAAGATGATCATACCCTCGAAATCACTACTATCTTTGCTTTGCTAGATGCTCTCTCTTTTGCTATGCCAATGCTACGATGCCTACCATTTGTTTTCAAGCCTCCCAAATTGCCATGTCAAACCTCTAACCCAACATGTCCTAGCAAACTGTTGATTGGCTATGTTACCGCTTTGCTCAGCCCCTCTTATAGCGTTGCTAGTTGCAGGTGAAGATTGGAGACCGTTCCTTGTTGGAACATTATTTACTTGTTGGGATATCATTATATTGCCATGTTATCTTAATGCATCTATATACTTGGTAAAGGGTGGAAGGCTTGGCCTCTCGCCTAGTGTTTTGTTCCACTCTTGCCGCCCTAGTTTCCGTCATATCAGTGTTATGTTCCCGGATTTTACGTTCCTTACGCGGTTGGGTTATAATGGGAACCCCTTGATAGTTCGCCTTGATTAAAGCTTTTCCAGCAATGCCAACCTTGGTTTTACCATTTTCCACCTAGCCTCTTTACATTCCCTTGGGTTTCCGGAGCCCGAGGGTCATCTTATTTAAACACCCCCGGGCCAGTGCTCCTCTGAGTGTTGGTCCAACTCGTCAGCCGCCGGTGGCTACCAGGGGAAACTCTGGGCTGGCCTACTGGAAGTTTAGACAATCTGAGTGTTCCCTGAGAACGAGATATGTGCAGCTCCTATCGGGATTTGTCGGCACATTCGGGCGGTGTTGCTGGATTTGTTTTAACCTGGCGAAGTGTCTTGAAGACCGAGATACCGAGTCTGATCGGAAAGTCTCGGGAGGAGGTCTATTCCTTCGTTGACCGTGAGAGCTTGTCATGGGCTAAGTTGGGACTCCCCTGCAGGGATTTGAACTTTCGAAAGTCGTGCCCGTGGTTATGGGCAGATGGGAATTTGTTAATGTCCGGTTGTAGATAACTTGAACCTTAACTTAATTAAAAATGAATCAACAGTGTGAGTTACCGTGATGGCCTCTTCTCGGCGGAGCCCGGGAAGTGGACACGGTGTTGGAGTAATGTTTGCGCAGGTTTCCCTCTAGTTACTCGTTCGCGCTTCGCCTCCTCTTCTCGCTCTCTTTTGCGAACAGGATAGCCACCATATATGCTAGTCACTTGCTGCAGCTCCACATATTTTACCTTGCCTTACCTATAAGCTTAAATAGTCTTGATCGCGAGGGTGCGAGATTGCTGAGTCCCTGTGGCTCACAGATTACTATTACACCAGATGCAGGGCCTGATGATTCCGCTCCAGGTGACGCGCTCGAGCTCAAGTGGGAGTTCGACGAGTACTCTCAACGATACTACGTGTCTTTCCCGGATGATCAGTAGTGGTGCCCAGTTGGGGGTGATCGGGACCGTGTCGCATGTTGGGTTATCTTTTATTTTGGTGCCGTAGTCGGGCCATGAGTGTTTGGATGATGTAATGTTATTTATGTACCTTGATTGACGTGGCGAGTGTAAGCCAACTATGTTATCTCCCCTTTAATTATCTATTTTACATGGGATGTTGTGATGATTGCCTAACTTGCGACATATGCCTTCAATGCGATTATATCTCTAAGTCGTGCCTCGACACGTGGGAGCTATAGTCGCATCGAGGGTGTTACAGCAACCATGGATACGACTAGCCATTTAAAGTGAAAGTATGGTGGAAAAAGGAATAAACTTTATTTTCCGTTTGGGAACCGCCTATGATATATCTAAGCATGGAAAGTATTGGGAACTCTAAGTCATTTTCGTTGGTGGGATAGATATACCTCCCAAAATGTTTTTATCTCTAAGTTTTTCGCTTTGAGCTCTGACACATCTACAAATCCCTACTTCCCTCTATGAAGGGCCTTTCCTTTACTTTATGCAATTTTTATTTTGAATTTGAGTCTCCATCTTCTCTTATAAAAGCACCAACTAGGAGGCAATATGATCGTAATTGAGTATTGGGTGTAGCTAATATGCGAGGGTGTTTCATGAATGGATCAATGGTTTAGCAGGATGGGCTAGGGATAACTTATTTTAGCATTGATATTTTGAAATACATGGTTGGTTGTTGATATGCTTGAGTATTTAAATTATCATGTCAAAACTAGACTATTGCTTTGAATAATATAAAAGTCCAAATGTCCATGCTATAAAGAAAAGAATACGATATTACATGTTAGGCAGCATTCCACATCAAAAATTCTATTTTTATCACTTCCCTACTCGAGGACGAGTACGAGTTAAGCTTGGGGATGTTGATACGTCTCCAACGTATCTACAATTTTTGATTGTTCCATGTTGTTATATTATCAATCTTGGATGTTTTATAATCATTTTATATCATTTTTTGGTGCTAACCTATTGACATAGTGCCAAGTGCCAGTTGTTGTTTTTTCCATGTTTTTTACATCGCAGAAAATCAATATCAAACGGAGTCCAAATGCCACGAAACTTTACGGAGATTTTTTATGGACCATAAGGAACATAATGGGCCCTAGCTGCGCCTGGGGGGTGCCCCGAGGGGAGCACAACCCACCAGGGCGTGCCAGGAGGCCCAGGCGCTCCCTGGTGGGTTGTGCCCACCTCGGATGCCCCCCCGGACCGCCTCTTTGCTCTATAAATACCACAATATTCCCAAAACCCTGGGGGAGTCAACAAAATATTCATCCAGCCGCCGCAGACTCCAGAACCTCCTGATCCAATCTAGACACCATATCGGATGGGGTTCACCACCTCCATTGGTGCCTCTCCGATGATGTGTGAGTAGTTCTTTGTAGACCTTCGGGTCCGTAGTTACTAGCTAGATGGCTTCCTATCTCTCTCTCTCTCTCTTGATTCTCAGTACAATGGTCTCTTGGAGATCCATATGATGTAACTCTTTTGTGGTATGTTTGTTGGGATCCGATGAACTTTGAGTTTATGATCGGATCTATCTTTTTATATCCATGAAAGTATTTGAGTTTCTTTGATCTCTTTTATGCATGATTGCTTATAACCTCGTATTTCTTCTCCGATATTTGGTTTTTGTTTGGCCAACTTGATCTATTTATCTTGCAATGGGAAGAGGTTCTTTGTAGTGGGTTCGATCTTACGGTGCTTGATCCCAACTTGATCTATTTATACATACATGTCGGTTCCCCTTCTATCACTGGGATCAAGCACCGTAAGATCGAACCCATCACAAATCACCTCTTCCCATTGCAAGATAAATAGATCAAGTTGGCAAACAAAACCCAAATATTGGAGAAGAAATACGAGGCTATAAGCAATCATGCATATAAGAGATCAAAGAAGACTCAAATAACTTTCATGGATAAAAACATAGATCTGATCATAAACTCAAAGTTCATCGGATCCCAACAAACACACCACAAAAGAATTACATCATATGGATCTCCAAGAGACCATTGTATTGAGAATCAAAAGAGAGAGACGAAGCTATCTAGCTACTAACTACGGACCCAAAGGTCTACAAAAGACTACTCACACATCATCAGACAGGCACCAATGGGCATGATGAACCCCTTTGTGTTGGTGTCTAGATTGGATCCGATGGTTCTAGACTCTGCGGCGGCTGGAATTGATTTTCGTCGACTCCCATAGGGTTTCTTGAATATTGGGGTATTTACAAAGAAAAGAGTTGGTTCAGGAGGCACCCGAGGTGGGTACAACCCACCAGGGCGCACCTGGGCCTCCAGGCGCGCCCTGGTGGGTTGTGCTCCCCTCGGAGCACTCCCCACGCGCTTCTCCGGCCCATTGGATGTCTTCTAGTCCGAAAAAATCCACAAAAAGTTTCACTGCGTTTGGACTCCATTTGGTAGTGATTTCCTGCGGCGTAAAACATATGCAAAAAACAACAACAGGCACTTGGCACTATGTAAATAGGTTAGTACCAAAAATGATATAAAATGACTATCAAATGATTATAAAACATCCAAGAATGATAATATAGTAGCATGGAACAATCAAAAATTATAGATACATTGGAGACGTATCAATAACCCACAAATATAGTTGATCGTTTGTAGCCTTTTTGATAAATAAGAGTGTCGAACCCAACGAGGAGCTAAAGTTAGAACTAATATTACCTCAATTTCTATCGACCACCGATACAACTCTATGCACACTTAACGTCCGCTTTACCTAGAACAAGAATAAAACTAGAAGTACTTTGCAAGAATAAAACTATGAATAAATTGCAAGGTAATAAAAGTAGATAGCTTTTTTCAACAAGAAATTCATTTGTACCTAGGCAATCGATAACTAGACCGGTAATCATTCTTGCAATTTTATATGAGGGAGAGGCATGAGCTAACATTATTTATCTACTTGGATTATATGCACTTATGATTCGAACTCTAGCAAGCATCCGCAACTACCAAAGATCATTAAGGAAAAACCGAACCATAGCATTAAGTATCAAGTCCTCTTTACTACCATACACAATCCTCCTTGGGGTCTCTCCGAAGCCGCACCCCCTGCCTTATATAGGTGCGGGGAAAAGGCATGGGAGGGTGGCGCCCCCATTTCCTTTCTCCCATGAGAGGGAAAGGCGGGCGGGGCTAGCCCTCCCCCCTTTCCTTCCCTAGGGCTGGCTGGCCAGGGAGAGGGGCGCACCAGCCCCATGTGGGCTGATCTGTCGCTCCCTTGGCCCATTAAGCCCATAACACCTACCGAGGGTGTCTGGAACCCCTTCTGGTGACCCGATGGCTACCCAGTGCATCCTGAAACCCTTCCGGTGCCTGGATACCATAGTCCTATATATCAATCTTTACCTCTCAACCATTTCTAGACTCCTCCTCATGTCCATGATCTCATCCGGGACTCCAAACAACATTCGTTCACCAAAACATATAATTCATATAACATTATATCATCAACGAACGTTAAGCGTGCGGACCCTATGAGTTCGAGAACAATGTATACATGATCGAGACACACCTCTGGTCAATAACCAATAGCAGAACCTAGATGCCCATATTATCTCCTACATATTCTACGAAGATCTTTATCGGTCGAACCGTTATGACAACATACACAATTCCCTTTGTCTATCGGTATGTTACATGCCCGAGATTCGATCATCGCTATCTTCATACCTAGTTCAATCTCGTTACTGGCAAGTCTCTTTACTCGTTCTGTAATACATCATCCTATAACTAACTCATTAGTCACTTTTGTTGTAAGTCTTCTTATGATGTGTATTACCGAGAGGGCCAGAGATACCTCTCTGATACTCGGAGTGACAAATCCTAATCTCGATCTATGCCAACTCAACAAACACCTTCGGAGATATCTATAGAGCATCTTTATGATCACCCAGTTACATTGTGATGTCTGATAGCGCACAAGGTATTGCTCTAGTATCCGGGAGTTGCATAATCTCATAGTCGAAGGAATATGTAATTGACATGAAGAAAGCAATAGCAATAAACTGAATGATCAATATGCTAAGCTAACGGATGGGTCTTGTCCATCACATCATTCTCCTAATGATGTGATCCCGTTATCAAATGACAACACATGTCTATGGTTAGGAAACCTTAATCATCTTTGATCAACGAGCTAGTCTAGTAGAGGCTTACTAGGGATTTGTTTATGTATTCACACATGTATTTAAGTTTCCGATCAATACAATTCTAGCATGAATAATAAACTTTTATTGTGAATAAGGAAATAGAAAACAACAACTTTATTGTTGCCTCTAGGGCATATTCCCTTCAACAAGGCACAAAACGTCTTCAGTCCGAATACAGTCCAACCCAATAGTCCGGCCCATGAGAGGTAGTCCGGCCTTCTGAGGACCCCCCTGATAACCCACAAGTATAGGGGATCAGTTGTAGCCTCTTTCGATAACTAAGAGTGCCGAACCCAACGAGGAGCTAAAGGTAGAACAAATATTCCCTCAAGTTCTATCGACCACTGCCGGTGTCAAAACCGGCGGATCTCGGGTAGGGGGTCCCGAACTGTGCCTCTAAGGATGATGGTAACAGGAGACAGGGGACATGATGTTTACCCAGGTTCGGGACCTCTCTATGGAGGTAATACCCTACTTCCTGCTTGATTGATCTTGATGAATATGAGTATTACAAGAGTTGATCTACCACGAGATCGAGATGGCTAAACCCTAAAGCCTAGCCTGTATGACTATGGTAATGATTGTTCGACCTTATCTATGGACCTAGCCCTCCCGTTTATATTAGCACAAGAGGGATCTAGGGTTACACAAAGTCGATTACAGAGAAAGGAATATGCATATTTGGTCGCCAAGCTTGCCTCCCACGCCAAGGAGAGTCCCATCCGGACAAGGGCAAAGTCTTCAGTCTTCGTATCTTCATGGCCCAGCAGTCCAGCCCATATCCAATAGGTCGAACACCCGAGGACCCCTTAGTCCAGGACTCCCTCAGTAGCCCCTGAACCAGGCTTCAATGACGAAGTGTCCGGCGCGTAGATTGTCTTCAGCATTGCAAGGCGGGTTCCTCTTACCAAATACTCAAAAGCAGTCTTCGGATGAAACAAACGTGTCCGGATCTGCAACATAAGTACCACACACAACCGCAGAGAATATAATACTTCACGAATCCCATATGCTGACAATTTTTTATAAGATGACATCACGTCTGTCTGGTCATTATATCGAACAGTTTTTGTTTGTCGTTCCGTGTTTCGGGATGCGGTTGTCATTGGCACGTCTTGTCAAAGGGAGAGATCATGTCCCCTTATTGCGGGATTCTCATCAATACGGGTGTGGGTAACCCAACTGTGCCGTTTACACAGCCCTTGGGAATAGGCGAGTTTTAAGGCGAGTGGGGAGGCGTTCAATATTTACTGCCCTTATAAGTGGATAAGGATTCCCCCTTCTTCTCCCACGCCTTCTATCTTCCTCTACCCTTCCACTCTTGAGCTCTAGCGCCCAAGTTCTCATCTTTTTCCCCACTCGAGCAAGTACTCAACTATGTCCAGATCCAGAGGTCAAGGCAAGTGGATGGTCTCCTCCGTCAAGCAGAAGGACATTACTGAGCTTCGGGCGGCCGGGTACCTGGTGAAGGAAATCACCCACTGTCTTCCAGCCAAGGGGCAAGTCGTCCCCACACCGAAGCCCAATGAGAGGGTGGTATTCATCCCCCATTTCCTCCGCGGGCTAGGGTTTCCACTCCACCCTTTCGTCCGTGGGTTGATGTTCTATATCGGTCTAGACTTCCATGATCTATCCCCGAACTCTTTCCTCAACATCTCGGCGTTCATCATTGTGTGTGAGGCCTTCCTCCGCATCCATCCCCACTTCGGGCTGTGGCTCAAGGTCTTCAACGTTAAGCCGAAGGTGGTGGATGGCCAGCACGTAGAGTGCGGAGGCGCCATGGTGAGCACGCTGACCAATGTCTCCTGGCCAAAAGGCACTTTCATGGAGACTTCAAGGAATGGCAGAAATAGTGGTTCTACATCACAGAACCCCGCGGCGCCACCTGGGCCGCGGCTGCCGAATTCAACTCTGGCGCTCCCATGCGACTCACCTCCTGGGTTGAGAAGATCCCGAACTGGTGTTCGCCAGATGAGCTGATAGCGCTGTAGACACGCGTTCAAAGTATGGTGGACAAAGATATCGAGCTTGTCGATGTAATCCAGGTGATGCTAGTTCGCCGGATTCTACCGTGCCAAAGCCGAAGCCGCCCTCTATGGGAGTTCAATCCGAAGAAGCACCATACCCTGAAGAGGCTCTTCGAAACCACTCACGAAGACACCTGGAAGTTGCTCTTCAAGGGCAACGAGACACCGCCGGCCACAGATTCAGACCACGGGCACGACATTAACCACATCACCAATGAGGTATGTTATTTTTAATGCATCCCCTACTTGCTTGTTTCAAGGATGATATCTAATCTTTTATTATCATTTCTTCTTCAGGACTGGATGGAGAGGGCGAAGCAGATCCAGTGTCCGGCTCCGCTGCCTAAAGAACCAGTCATCCCGAGTTTAGCGAAGATGTTGGTGCCGGCGCCCTATAAGGCGCCGGAGAATAAGGCCAAGGAGAAGGCCAAGGGGGTCCGGAGTGGCCTCCGCCGCAAGGGCGCTTCGGACGCGACGTCCGAAGACAAGACCCGCTCCTCCGCCACCGAAGACGACGACGATGAGGAGGAGGAGAGCGATTCTCCCCCTGATGAGGGAGGAAGAAGAGGGCGGCCTCCACAATCTGGAGGTGGAGGCGCCCAAGAGGGGGAAAGGCCCGCTCGTGGGCAGCTCCGCATGGGACGTCGATAGCAGTCCGGAGCGACGCCCCAGCACTAAGCCTCGGGCTGCATCATAAGTGCTTAGACTCATACATGCCCATAAATCTAGCCTCTCCTCTTTGTTTTATTGACATGATTAGTTATGCTATTGTAGTCCGGCCCACGACAACTCTCAGCGATCCTCGTCACGAGGTTCGTTGGATTCAAGGGCAATGGTCGGTGAGTCACCACCGACCGCTTACTCCCCCAAGGCCATGGGCGACGCAGAGGTGCTGTCCCGAAGGACTTTCCCAGGCCACGGGGAGGCTCAGGAGGCGCCAGAAGGCAAGGCCTCCGTCGCCGGACACCAGGGGGAGCCAATCCCCCTGGTGACTGGTGGTGAGGGACGTATTCAGTTCGTCCCTCAGTCGAATTCGATTCCAGAGACCCATATGGCTCCGGAAACCGGCGCACAACCTCCTTCAAAAGAAGGGGGTATGCCTATTCCGCCGGTGACCCCTGTCCAACCAAGGGCACCGGATAATCTTCTAGAAGCGCTGTGAGGTGCTTCCATTGTGGATGAGCACTGTGTTCTTATGGGCATGGTAATTAAAGGGTTCAGTCCGCCAAGAGCGGACTAACCGAAGCCTGCAGCAGCCTGCTGACAGGTTTTGAGGTAAGTGACGCCAAAAAAGATATCCCAATATAGACAGTAGCCCCTGAGACACTATCCAGTGTTCGGAAAGAAAAAGCCGGACAGAGGATCAATCCTTTATTGCAGGAAACTAACTAAATTTGTCTGACATGAATACACAGGTGTCGCTATTGGCCGCAGCCTCGCATACTGCCAAGGTCTCCGAACTGAAGCGGAGACTAGAGCAGGCCGAGGAGGAGCTCGACCAGGTGAGGATGCAGGTCCAAGAAAAACAAGGTATGTGATGACCCGTTATGTATTAGAAAAAAGTAAAATGATATACATTGACCGAAGTGTCATGATATGTATAGAAGTGACTACCGAGGTCGAGGCCCTAAGAAAGGCCTTGGCCGAAGCCGAGAGGAAGGCTGTCAAGGAGCAGGCCGCCCGTAAGAAGCTCAAGGCCCAGGTCAACAAGGTCCAACAAGAGCTCCAGGACGCAGTGAGGAAGTGCGAGACCTTGGAGCGCGATGCGTCGGCTCAAGAGACCGAACTCGCCAAGGCTCGTCAGAGTGCGGAGACGGCCCGGAGTGTGTAACATGCCAAATTTCCAATTTGGAATGTTATACATAGATCATTCCTGCATATCATATTTTGCTACATTTCGTTTCTCGATCCTCGAAATTCTAAGCAGCTCAAGGACCCTCGGAGAGAGTTGGGGATTTCACTGTTTTCATATTTGAATTCTATCATACTGAAACAAGGATTTTTTGGTTTTAATTATTTTCCTCTTCGAAAATATTTCATATTAAAATATATGAGGGGAGATAATATGCCTTCTCCAAAATAAATGAAATGTTGGAGGAAAAAAATATTAAAATCAAATATTTGAATTTATTTGGAGTTTATTGCTATTTTATTTGAATTAGAAAAATTGCACGTTTTTCAAAGTTGCATTTTAGGGCCAAGAAAATGTTCATCTTGTTCCAAATATTTTATTTAGACGGTGAAATTTTGTTTTGGCATTTTTAGATTTCTATTTATTTTTTTAGGATTTATTTAAGTTCAGCGAAATTATTAAAAAAATCTCTCTTCGCCGACTGGGCCGAAGCCCGGCCAGCCGGCCTAGCTCAGCCGAGCCGCCCGCCTCGTCCCCGATGCGGAGACCGCGCTGCGGCCGCTAGCCGAGTCCGGCTGGGACTCCTCCCCGCGTCGCCTTGCCCCCTCCCCCAAGCAAGCCCCCCCTCCTTATATACGCCGCCCTGCCCCGCGCCACCCGCTGCCGCAGCCGGACCTCACCGGAGCCTCCCCGCCTCGCCGGACCTCGCCGGAGGTATAAGCCGCCAATGCCGCCGTTCAGTTTTATTTTTAAAACCGGTTTGGTTTTTTAGAAAAAAAAACCTAGCTTCGTTTTTTTAGATCGGTTTGCCGGTTTTCTAGGTTTAGTTTATTTAGCAGACGTTTGTCCGTACATTCATTTTAACGAACGGTGTTCACTCGTTAGTCGCAGACAACGAACGTTCGCTCCTTAGCCTGTTCGTCAGTTTTCTTTTTCTTGGATTTTTCCGTGATTATTTTTTATCGCGATTTCTGATCCGATTTTCGTTTTAGTTTATCTTTTTGCTAGTTTATCGGAATCAGGCAATTCAAGTGCCTAGATCTTCGTATCGAAACCCTCTTTCTTTTTAACCAACTTGAACAAGATTTTGATACAGTAAAATTTGACCTTAGACCAGATTAGTAATCGGATCTTGTTTCTTTCGCAGTTTGAGTTTCGTTGCTCTGTTTGATTTGATTCTTTTTGCAAACCAGAGTTCTTAAGTTGAACTTTCGGGTTAGATCTCTTAATTGAGTTTTACCCGTGCTTCTTTGCTTGATTGCTTATGTATGCTATTGTTTGTTTGCGATAGAACACCCGGAGTGCGAAGCGTGCTACTACGAGTCTCTAGGTTTTGCGGATCGTCAGCAAGGCAAGTAACACTTTGATCATACCCCTTTATCACCCAGTTTTTATGCATTAGATTAACCCCTTACACATTGCATCATTAGGACTTGATAACATGTGGGATTGGGAAGTAGTTGATGAGGTAGAACCTTTTGCCCTGTTATTATCAAACCTTGGGAGTTACTTCAGCGTATTGCTTATATTGCTATGATATGCTCGTAGACATGGATTGGGTTTGAGTGAAACCATGACAGGTGTGAGATTGAGAATTAATGGTTCAACTTAAGGTGGCAACTTTAATACACATCTGGGTGGATTGTTTGTTGGGAACCTGGAGAATCCAGTGTTGTCCTAGGATATCCCGGAGTACCCGTGTGGTAATCCTACGGCCCGCCACCCAGGCTCAAAGGGAACTGAGATATTTCATGCTAGAAACTTCCGTGTGCAGCCACAAGCTATTATGGGCTCTAGCATAGTTGAGTAAGTTGTGTGAAGCTCTTGACGAGGTAGACTAGTAGGTAGTTGGGTTGTAGGTGGTATAGTCTATCCGGAGTAGAGAGTTAATGCTTCTGAAAAACTATGTCTCGGTCATCCATTTCTCAAACATCATGTAGTGCGAGAAATCCAATGGAGGAGATCGAGTCTTGTGGGGAAAAGTGCGCAAACCTCTGCAGAGTGTATAAACTAATCATGGTTAGCCGTGTCCCCGGTTATGGACATCTTGAGTATCTAGTACTTGGATTGTCCTATGTATCTCATCACTCTAAATTAACATTGTTGGGTTGATAATTACTTTTAATAGGGATTGAGTTGAAGGAACCTTCTCAATGATGTTTCAACTACCATGATAGTTAAATAAAATCTATTCCTTTGTTGTAGGAAAAAATTGGCTTTTCGCAAAACTATAACCATAGAGCTTTCCACCAGCCAAATATGCATGTAGTGATAGTATTATTCTGTTCTTGCTCTACTGTGTTACTTTGCCAGCATATTCCATGTGTTGACCCGTTTCGGGCTGCAACGTATTATGTTGCAGACTTTTCAAACGAGGAGTAAGGTTCGTTAGGTCGTTGCCGTGCAGCTCAGCTATGCCGTCTTCGGGCTGCAACGTATTATGTTGCAGACTTTTCAAACGAGGAGTAAGGTTCGTTAGGTCGTTGCCGTGCAGCTCAGCTATGCCGTTGGAGTTGATGGACTCACTTTATCTTCCGATCCTTCCGCGGTTATCGTATTAGATGGCCTTAAGCCGTATTTATTGTAATAAGTTCTCTTTTGAGACATTCGATGTAATAAATGTGTGCTTGCCCCTCTGTTATAAGTCCTTCGAGTACTATGTGTGTCTGCATTACCGATCCAGGGATGACACTGAAGCACAAAGACTTGATCGTTTGAGGTCGGGTCGCTACAAGATGATATCAGAGCACACGCTGAGTGTAGGACACGACCACTAAGCTAAAGCCCTAGATCACTACTCTCTTCTCATTTCTGACTCCTCTCCATTTTCTACTCTTTAGGATGGCGGACGCAAGGAACAAGTTTGCATAACCGGATGAAGACGCACCCTTTGGATGACACTTGAAGGAAGTCACTAGGTACCTGAACATTGGAATACCAAGCTTCACCGGGACTTACAATGCCACATTACCAGAAGAGGAGCGATGGATGATTCAAGTTCAAGTTCCAGGAAGGACATTCGCCCCAGTCACCAAACCCATAGAGTTTTCCTTTGATGCACCAACCTGGAGTCTAGGAAAGAGCATGGCAGCTCACATCACCATGGGATACATTGGAGAAGTTTACCATAAGGAGCTTAAGGATACTATCTGCCAGATTTGTGGGCGCCGAGATGAGCAATGGGAGATGATTAGCACCAGGAAGGATAGATCAATCGCCGCTTTCATCCAGGAGCTAAACCAGCACATTCGTCGTCAGGAGAACCAGATGTGCGTAGGCATGATAGATCTAAAGAAGGCAATGACAAGGATCACGGAACTGGAGGAAGAACTCAAGGCTACATGTGAAGATTATGAGGAGGAAATCGTTGTACTAGTGGGGAAGAATGACGATCTGGAAAGGAAGCTAGGAGTTTTCATGGGAGACTCCGCGCCAGGAGGAGAAGACAAAGAACCCAAGGAGATTCGTTCTAAGGACTCCATCATCATCGACGACACCAAATCGGACCCGACGATAGCGATGATGACTATGAAGACGAAGCTGGAGCAGACATTATGGAGTCTTCGACCGAGCAATATTTCTAGTAGACCACCATATCAGTAGTAGTATTCCACCATGTATATAGTATAGTCCGAGCACTTTTGTAACGATAGTTAGATCGATTGTATGCCCTTGCTTGATTGATTGAGTGATATGATTGTGTTTGTCTCATGTGCATATGGGTAGTGTTTTTCTCATTAGACCTCATTCTATTCTATTCTCTTCCCTCTAAACCCTCAGATGCCTCTGAGACGTGACCCCGGATTTACTTTCCCACCGGAGCTCACTCAGTTGATCTAGCAGCAGAATCCCCTGATGCAGTTGTTAGTTCAGAATCAAGGCAACAACAACAACAACAACCCACCACCACCAGTTGACAACTTAGCCCGCTTTCTGAGGTTGCAGCCTCCGGTGTTTTCCAGCAGCATCGAGCCGATAGTGGCAGATGATTGGCTTCGCAGGATTGGAAGGGAGTTAACCACTGTAGGATATACAGATGCTGAGAAGGTGTGTTTTTCCGCACATCAGTTGGATGGGCCAGCAGCCTCATAGTGGGAGAATTACATAGTCACCTATCATATAGCCACTGTTACATGGGATCAGTTTCAGCAAGCATTCTGCACCGCCCATGTCTCAACAGGAGCTATGAGCATGAAGAAGCATGAGTTTCGCAACTTGCGCCAGGGGAACCATACCGTGGCTCAATACGTGGATGAGTTTAGCAAGTTATCTCGCTATGCCCCTGACGATGTGGCCACAGATGCCGCGAAGCAGGAGAAGTTTATGGAAGGGATGAATGATGAGATGAGCCTGCAATTGATGGTGGCAACATTCACCAACTACCAGGAGTTGGTAGATAACGCTCTTATGATTGAAGGGAAGCAGCAGCAGATTGAGAGCTGTAAGAGGAAGTATGGACAAGGAAGGTATAATTCAGGAGCTCAGCAGAAGCCTCGCCTAACCCCGAACTCGTGAGGACTTGTTCATAACCATGGAGGCCACACCCACAATGGAGGAAGTACCCATAATCATACTGGCCCAAGGAATGGGAATGGTAATGGAGCAAGCAACAACCAGAACCGCCCCAATCCAGCCACACCCGCCAAGAAAGACCTAAGCCACGTTACTTGCTTCAAGTGCGGGAAGACTGGACACTATGCCACGGAGTGCCCTGAAGCGAAGAATGGAAACGGTAATGGGAGCGCTGGGAAGAAGCCCAATCCATTCAACAAAGGACAAGTGATCCACGTTAACGTGGCGAAGTTGAAGAGCAGCCAGACACAGTTATTGGTAAGTTTTTGGTTAAGTCTTTTACTGCCCTTGTTCTTTTTGATACTAGTGCATCGCATTCATACATATCAATAGGATTTGTGGATAAGTTTAAACTACCAACCAAAACCCTTAGGACCCCTCTGTTAGTGAGTTCACCTGGAGCAGAGTATATGGGTAGTCAATGGTGCGACCAGATACCCTTAACCATTGGTAGCCATGTTTTCCCGTCAGACCTAATAATTTTGGAGTCACAAGGATTGGATGTGATATTAGGCATGGACTAGATGTCAAAGTATGGAGGAAGCATTGACTGTGTCAGTAAATCAATTTGTCTCACCACCCTGGAGGGGAAAAGGATCAAGTATGTATCTAAACATGCGCCTAGGAGTAGCCAAGTAAATACCCTCACGGGAGTTGTTTAGGAGGAAGTTCCTATAGTGAAGGATTACCCAGATGTCTTTCCAGAGGAGTTACCAGGCATGCCACCGGATCGAGATATCGAGTTTTTGATAAAGCTATTGCCAGGTACCGGGCCAATATCAAAGAGACCCTACCGAATGCCCGCAAACGGTCTGGAGGAGATTAAGAAGCAGATAAAGGAGTTATTGGAGAAGGGTTACATCCGACGGAGTTCATCACCATGGGGAGCCCAAGTGGTTTTGGTGGAGAAGAAGGATAAATCTCTAAGGATGGTTGTTGATTATCGTGCACTGAATGAGGTGACGATGAAGAACAAATACCCACTGCTGATGATCAATGATTTGTTTGACCAGTTGCAAGGAGCTAAGGCGTTTTCAAAGATTGATCTGCGACCAGGATATCACCAGCCGAAGATCCAGGAGAAGGATATACCTAAAACCACATTTACCACAAGATACGGGTTATATGAGTATACGGTCTTGTCATTTGGACTGACTAACGCCCTTGCCTATTTCATGAGCATGATGAACTAGGTGTTCATGGAATATTTGGATAAGTTTGTCGTGGTATTCATTGATGATATAATGGTATACTCGAAGAATGAAGAGGAGCACAAGGAGCATTTGCGTTTAGTTCTCGAGAAACTCAGGGAACACCAGTTGTATGCCAAGTTCAGCAAATGTGAGTTTTGGTTGATGGAAGTCGGATTCCTTGGACATTTTATATCAGGAGAAGGTGTGGCAGTAGATCCCACCAAGGTTCTATCAGTCACTGAATGGTTGGCACCCACTTCAGTTAGCGAGATCCACAATTTTCTTGGACTCGCAGGATACTATCGGAGATTCATCAAGAATTTTTCCAAAATTGCAAAGCCAATGACAGAGTTATTGAAGAAGGATACCAATTTTAAATGGACAGAAGAATGTGAGGCGAGTTTTCAGGAGTTAAAGAAATGTTTGACTACAACCCCAGTGCTGGTTCTGCCGGATATACGTAAGGAGTTTCAAGTGTATTGCGATGCCTCTCGCCTAGGACTTGGAAGTGTGCTTATGCAGGACAGAAGAGTTGTTTCGTATGCCTCATGACAACTGAAACCGCATGAGTTAAATTATGCCACGGATGATTTGGAGTTGGCTGCCGTAGTGCATGCATTGAAGACTTGGAGGCATTAACTTATTGGAAACCGTTGTGATGTGTACACGGATCATAAGAGTTTGAAGTACATTTTCACACAGAAGAAGCTGAACCTTAGGTAGAGGAGATGGTTGGAGCTTATAAAGGATTATGACATGAAACTTCACTATCATCCAGGCAAGGCCAATGTCATAGCAGATGCTTTGAGCCGGAAGAGTTATGCCAACACACTCATAAGCGCAGGATTGCCAAAGGAGTTGGCGAAGGATCTCAGGGAACTTCGATTGGAAATTGTTCCTAGAGGTTTTGTTGCAACAATGGAGGTTTAGTCTACATTGTTAGGAAAGATTCGAGAAGCTCGGAAGGATGACAAAGAGATTGCTGAGATAAAAGAGAGAATGAGCAAAGGAAAGGAGAAAGGTTTTCGTGAGGATGAACACGACACCTTATGGTTTGAGGACCGTGTTTATGTGCCTAATAACATAGAGATCAGGAAGTTAATACTTCAGGAGGCTCATGACTCACCATACTCAATTCACTCCGGAAACACCAAGATGTATGTGGATTTAAAGGAGCATTTCTGGTGGACTGGTATGAAGAAGGATATTTCCGAGTATGTAGCCGTGTGTGATGTATGTCAGACAGTGAAGGCAGAACATCAAAAGCCAGCCGGATTGTTACAACCTATGCCGATACCCGAATGGAAGTGGGAAAAGCTTGGCATGGATTTTATCATCGGATTACCTAAGACCAAATCAGGATATGATTCTATATGGGTAGTAGTTGATCGCTTGACCAAAGTAGCTCACTTTATCCCAGTAAAAAACCACCTATACAAGTGCGAAGTTGGCCAAGATATACATGAACAGGATCGTATGTCTGCATGGAGTTCCTAGGACCATCGTATCAGATAGAGGAACACAGTTTACCTCAAAGTTTTGGCATCAACTGCACCAGACTTTGGGAACGAGGTTGGAGTTTAGTACCGCATTCCACCCGCAGACAGATGGACAGACCGAGAGAGTCAACCAGATTCTCGAGGATATGTTGAGGGCCTGCGCGCTAGATTATGGATCTAGTTGGGATGACAATTTGCCCTACACAGAGTTCTCGTACAACAACAATTACCAGGCCAGTTTGAAGATGGCACCTTTCGAACCTTTATACGGAAGGAGGTGCAGGACACTGTTGTTGTGGGATGAAGTTGGAGACCGACAGTTGTTCGGACCAGATTTGATTAAGGAATCAGAAGAGAAGGTTAAATTGATTAGAGATAGACTGAAGGTAGCTCAGTCCCGACAGAAGAGTTGTGCGGATTCAAAACGCAAGGAGGTAGCCTATGAAATCGGAGACAGAGTGTATCTTCGAGTTTCACCACTTCGAGGAGTTAAGAGCTTTGGAGTTAAGGGAAAGCTAGCACCACGCTTTGTGGGACCATACCAAGTTTTGGAACGTATGGGAGAGGTTGCTTATAAGTTGGAATTACCCGAAGGATTGTCATGAGTTCATGATGTGTTTCATGTTTCACAATTGAAGAAGTGCCACGCTGAGATGGCCGATATACCGCTAAGAGATACGGTGCCCTTGGAGGCGATTCATTTGACAAGTGATCAGACCTATGAGGAGAAGCCAGTCAGGATTCTTGAATTTGCCAGCCGAGTCACCCGCAAAAAGGTTATCAAGTTTTGCAAAGTTCAGTGGAGCCACCATACAGAGGATGAAGCCACCTGGGAACGAGAGGATGATCTTCGCAAAGACCACCCACACCTATTTTCTAGCCAACCCGAATCTCGAGGGCGAGATTGATCTTAAGGGGGGTAGGTTTGTAACATCCCAAATTTCCAATTTGTAATGTTATACATTGATCATTCCTGCATATCATGTTTTGCTGCATTTCGTTTCGCGATCCGCGAAATTCTAAGCAACTCAAGGACC
Source organism: Triticum urartu (assembly GCF_003073215.2). Taxonomy (NCBI): domain Eukaryota; kingdom Viridiplantae; phylum Streptophyta; class Magnoliopsida; order Poales; family Poaceae; genus Triticum; species Triticum urartu. The sequence goes on from NC_053023.1 coordinate 145,537,575, forward strand.
CTCGGAGAGAGTTGGGGATTTCAATGTTTTCATATTTGAATTCTATCAAATACTGAAACGAGGATTTTTTTGTTTTAATTATTTTTCTCTCCAAAAATATTTCATATTAAAATATATGAGGGGAGATAATATGACTTCTCCAAAATAAATGAAATATTGGAGGAAAAATATTAAAATCAAACATTTGAATTTATTCAGTGTTTATTGCTATTTTATTTGAATTAGAAAAAATTGCACGTTTTTCAAAGTTGCATTTTAGGGCCAAGAAAATGTTCATCTTGTTCTAAATATTTTATTTAGACGGTGCAAATTTGTTTTTGGCATTTTTAGTTTTTTATTTATTTTCCAAGGATTTATTTAAGTTTGGCGAAATTATTTTAAAAAAAATCTCTCTTCGCCGACTGGGCCGAAGCCCAGTTAGCCGGCCCAGCTCAGCCAAGCCGCCCGCCTCGTCCTCAACGCGGAGACCGCATCGCCGCCGCTAGCCAAGTCCGGTCGGGACTCCTCCCCGCGCCGCCTTGCCCCCTCCCCGAAGCAAGCCCCCCTCCTTATATACGTTGTCCCGCCCCACGCCACCCGTGATACCCGCCGTCGCAGCCGGACCTCGTCGGAGCCGCCCCGCCTCGCCAGACCTCGCCGGAGGTATAAGCCGGCGATGCCGCCGTTCGGTTTTATTTTTAAAACCGGTTCGGTTTTTTAGAAAAAAAACCTAGGTTCATTTTTTTAGATCGGTTCACAGGTTTTATCGGTTTAGTTTATTTAGCGGAAGTTCGTCTGTACGTTCGTTTTAACGAACGGTGTTCACTCGTTAGTCGTAGACAACGAACGTTCGTTCGTTAGCCTGTTCGTCAGTTTTCTTTTTCTCGGATTTTTCCGTGATTGTTTTTTATCGCGATTTCTGATCCGATTTTCGTTTTAGTTTATCTTTCCGCTTGTTTATCGGAATCAGACGATTCAAGCGCCTAGATCTTTCTCTCGAAACCCTCTTTCTGTTTAACCAACTTGAACAAGATTTTGATACAGTAAAATTTGACCTTAGACCAGATTAGTAATCAGATCTTGTTTCTTTCGCAGTTTGAGTTTCATTGCTCCTTTTGATTTGATTCTTTTTGCAAACCGGAGTTCTTAATTTGAACTTTCGGGTTAGATCTCTTAATTGAGTTTTACCCATGCTTCTTTGCTTGATTGCTCATGTATGCTATTGTTTGTTTGCGATAGAACACCCGGAGTTCGAAGCGTGCTACTACGAGTCTCTAGGTTTTGCGAATCATCAGCAAGGCAAGTAACACTTTGATCATACCCCTTTATCACCCAGTTTTTTATGTATTAGATTCAACCCTTACACATTGCATGGTTATGACTTGATAACATGTGGGATTGGGAAGTAGTTGATGAGGTAGAACCTTTTGCCCTATTATTATCAAACCCTGGGAGTTACTTCAGCGTATTGCTTATATTGCTATGATATGCTCGTAGACATGGATTGGGTTTGAGTGAAACCATGACAGGTGTGAGATTGAGAATTAATGGTTCAACTTAAGGTGGCAACTTTAATACAAATCTGGGTGGATTGTTTGTTGGGCACCTGGAGAATCCAGTGTTGTCCTAGGATATCCCGGAGTACCCGTGTGATAATCCTACGGTCCACCACCCAGGCTCAAAGGGAACTGAGATATTTCATGCTAGAAACTTCCGTGTGCAGCCACAAGCTATTATGGGCTCTACCATAGTTGAGTAAGTTGCATGAAGCTCTTGAAGAGGTATACTAGTAGGTAGTTGGGTTGTAGGTGGTATAGTCTATCCGGAGTAGAGAGTTAATGCTTCTGAAAAACTGTGTCTCGGTCATCCGTTTCTCAAACATCATGTAGTGGGAGAAATCCAACGGAGGAGATCAAGTCTTGTAGGGAAAAGTGCGCAAACCTCTGCAGAGTGTATAAACTAATCATGGTTAGCCATGTCCCTGGTTATGGACATCTTGAGTATCTAGTACTTGGATTATCCTATGTATCTTATCACTCTAAATTAACATTGTTGGGTTGATAATTACTTTTAATTGGGATTGAGTTGGAGGAACCTTCTCAATGATGTTTCAACTACCATGATAGTTAAATAAAATCTATTCCTTTGTTGTAGGGAAAAAATGACTTTCCGCAAAACTATAACCATAGAGCTTTCCACCAGCCAAATATGCATGTAGTGATAGTATTATTATGTTCTTGCTTTGCTATGTTACTTTGCCAGCATATTCCATGTGCTGACCCGTTTCGGGCTGCAACGTATTATGTTGCAGACTTTTCAGACGAGGAGTAAGGTTCGTCAGGTCGTTGCTGTGCAGCTCAGCTATGCTGTTGGAGTTGATGGACTCACTTTATCTTCCAAGCCTTCCATTGTTATCGTATTAGATGGCCTTAAGCCATATTTATTGTAATAAGTTCTCTTTTGAGACATTCGATTTAATAAGTGTGTGATTGCCACTCTGTTATAAGTCCTTCGAGTACTATATGTGTCTGCATTACCGATCCAGAGATGACACTGAAGCAAAGAGACTTGACCGTTTGAGGTCGGGTCGCTACAGAGTGAGGCCCAGGGCGCCCTCCGAGAGATCCAGGAAGCCAGGATGATCGCGGCGGGTAAGGCATTTAGTACGAAAGCAAGTATGCGAAGAGGAAGTATCTTTTACTAGCCTGGATTCAGAGTTCTCCAGGGGCTTTTGCTGATCTGCCACGTAGTCTCTCCGACGCCGCGGAGTTCTTCCAGGCCGTAGAAGCGAGCTCCACGGAGAAACTGTTATGGTCAGAATATCTTGCGCCAAAACATCCGGTGCCCTTTAGCGATCAGCTAAAACAGCTGGTCGAGCTGCATAGGGTGGCCGAACTAGCCATGAAGGATTTAATAATCCGTGTGTGGCCAACCGAAGCTATACCCGGCAGTTACTTAGGCCTCGTGAAATGGTTGGCGGATGCCTGTCCTAGGCTGGACGCCGTCAAGTGGTTCGTCTGCATCGAGGGCGCGCATATGGCCTTTACCCGCGTCATGGTCTGGTGGCCGAAGATGGACACCGTCAAGCTTGTGACCGAGGGGCTGCCCGAGGGCAAGGAGCACTGTCGGTGTCAAAACCGGCGGATCTCGGGTAGGGGGTCCCGAACTGTGCGTCTAGGTCGGATGGTAACAGGAGACAGGGGACACTTTGTTTTACCCAGGTTAGGGCCCTCTCGATGGAGGTAAAAACCCTACTCCTGCTTGATTAATATTGAAGATATGGGTAGTACAAGAGTAGATCTACCACGAGATTAAGGAGGCTAAACCCTAGAAGCTAGCCTATGGTATGATTGTGTATCGAGTTGATTGCCTACGGGCTACAACCCTCCGGTTTATATAGACACCGGATAGGGTTAGGGTTACACAGAGTCGGTTACAATGGTAGGAGATCTTGAATATCGCATCGCCAAGATTGCCTTCCATGCCAAGGAAAGTCCCCTCTGGACACGGGATGAAGTCTTCAATCTTATATCTTCATAGTCCAGGAGTCCGGCTGAAGGTATAGTCCGACTACCCGAACACCCCCTAATCTAGGACTCCCTCAGTAGCCCCCGAACCAGGCTTCAATGACGATGAGTCCGGTGCGCAAATTGTTCGGCATTGCAAGGCGGGTTCTTCTCCAAATCTTGTGTACCTGTAGGAATAATGTCCCATTCTTGTAATGTAGCGCTCCTCGACTTCCATGCCCAATAATGGCCGTCTTCTACGTGTAAAGCAGATGCGAAAAGCCGGGGAGTTTTTACATTTACACCCCTAGCCGCATAAACGAGCCGCCTATTTAACGGGATGGGGATTTAGATCCAAACCACATCTCCTCCTTTCCGCGAGTGATCATCAGAGCGCTTCTAGCAAAGGTCTATTCCAACATGACCAGCCGTCGTAGCTCCTCCCCTCGCACCTCCGGTCCCACACCCGGGGACTGGGAGAGTTGTACCATCCCGTATAGCAAGTTAGCATCACTTCAAGCCCAGGGATTCCTACCCCAGGCATGCATGGTCCCGGTCTGAGCCGGTCTCGCCACCTATAATGGCAGAAAACAAGCATAGAGCACCCCCAATCCTTCTAGGGGAGAGCGGGTGTGCCTCGTCCCCTCTCTATTAAGGGGACTGGGATTTCCAATTCACCCATTTCTCCGCGGGCTTCTGGAGTTTTACGGCCTCCAACTGCACAATCTCACGCCTGCCTCCGTGTTGCATATTGCGGGTTTCGTCGCCCTTTGCGAGCTATTTTTAGGCGTTGAGGCCCATTTCGCACTGTGGAAGAGGTTATTCTGCCTGGTGCCCCGTTCTCAAAAGGGGTCCATATACCAAGTGGGCGGAGCCGAAGTATGGCGTATCGCCGGGACCGGATACCTATCCGGAACCCCAAAGGAAGCGTCCAAGGACTGGCCTTCGGAATGGTTTTATATAGATGACGTCCCGCTACCGGACCCTATCCGGGTCGGTCTCCCTGAGTTCAACAGTGCTCCTTTGAAGAAGCGCTTGAGCTGGCGTGCGCGGAGCTCTCAAAGAGAAAACAACAGAGATGTCCTTTACCTGATGGGTCGGATAAGACTGTTGGCTCATTCCGGACTAACCATGATCGGAGTCATGGCCGCATGCATTATGCGGGGGGTGCAGCCGCTTCAATACAAAGGCCACCCAATGTGGGAATTCAACGGGGAGGATGACGCCACCCGTTACGGCCGTAAAGGGCCGGACTCAGCTGCCGCTCTGGAAAAGATCTTATCCTCTTTGTACAAGGGAGAAAAGGAGGAATTCCTCCGTGTCAACCCGCAGGCCGGATTCAGCATGTACGATCCTCCAAGTTGGGTAAGTGAACAATTGCGCTTGCCCGTTTGTTTTATACTCCCGTGGTTAGATAGGTAGTCTAACGATTTTAATGCAGGAACTGCGACAGGAGGTAAAGAATATAAGCAGCCGCCCTCCACAGCCCGAGGATCCAGAACGGTCCCTTGATCCGGACTCCGAAGAGGATCCGGACATATCGGTGGAGCTTATCGACGGGGTGTTCTATCAGCTAAGCAAGGACAATACCTTGGTAGCCATCACGGCTGATTACCCACGGTTAATCCCGGCCTCCCAGGTGACGGAAACCAGAGTCTCATTCGTTTGAGAGGGATTACACTCTCATGTATTTCGTTGTTTCTGACGACAACCACGTTTTACAGGGGAGATTTCCATGGCAGGAGGCCGAACTTGCGGCGGCTAGCCAACGAGGGGCCGTAGAGCCCCGTAGGGCAAAAAGGAATGAAGTCCGGACTGAAATGCCGGCGCAAAGGTATAGTGCACCCTCTGCTTCCCTGGAGTTATTCTGTCAGGGTCGTATTAACGTTTGTGCTATCTTTAGGACAAAGAGACCTCGCCGGACTACATCCAGAGAGGTCGCCAATCGCGCCTCCACCAGCCAGGCTCCAACGTCTGGCCAGGAAGCGGAGGCTAGTACAAGGCACGCACCGGACGCTCCTCCGACAGAGGATGCGGACAGGCTGTCCGCCACAAATTCAGAAGTGGAGAGTGCCATGAACCACAGGCGTCGCCGGACAACTCTACGCGACTGTTGTTTCTCCCAAGAGGCTTTAGATGCTTTTAATTCGGGAGATGCGTACCTCCGTGCCGCTCAAAATGGTTTAGCCAGAGCTACGGAGCACTATGTGAAAGACATACGGCTAAGAAAATTTTGGTTAAATATATACATATGCCAGTAGCCCCCGAGACTTGAAACAGTTAGAGCAACTGATTTAAGGATCATTGAATATGCAGGTTCTTACAGAGAAGAATACTGTACTATCCCAGGAGCTGGAGAAGTGCAAGGCCCAACTAGAGGCCGCACTAGCCGCAGCAGGGGAGCCCCGAGAGACCCGCTCAGGTAAAATACAGTTTGAAAGATTAGTATTGTGTGGTGTGGGTGCAAATCTGACAAGTTAAATTGCAGATGGCGCCGGACTCGATCCGGACAAGCAACAACTCGTATGCCAGCTAAAGGCCGGTGAGAGTATGTTGACAAGGGTAAGGCGAGAGAAGAATGATCTTCAGGGTGCCAACACCAAGCTGGATGTCGGACTTAAAGATGTTCGTGGCCAGCTGTCGGACTCCACGAAGGAGAATCAGCGGCTTCGACGCGGCATTTTTAGTAAGTGCTTGAACGAACTTTGAAAAAAGAATTCGGCGAGGAAGTCGATTAACAGAGTAATGTCTGTAGGTATGCTCACAGGTCGTCCTGCAGAGGAGATGCCCGGTTCTATGGGTGACCTTCTTCCTGAACTCATGCAACTGCATGAGCGAATTCGGCAAGCGATGCGAGGTGTTGCCCAAGCCTTATGGCCTGCCCACTCCGTGCCCGAGAGCCTTGGAGAGCTTGAGGAAAAGCTGAAGGGAGCTCGGCGGCGCTTCCGATTGTGGAAGATATCGGCCTGCCGACAAGGCGCTCGGGAAGCCTGGGCCATGGTGAAGACCCATTTTACGAAGTCTGACCCGAACCACATGGCCGAGGTCGGACCCGTGGGGCCTGACGGGAAGGAGATCCCTGTGAGTTTAGTATACGGCCAAGTAGAGTTGGCCGCAAAGTATTCCTAGCAGGACTGTAAATTAGACAGCCTGTTAGATGGTATAGAAGAGGAATACAATCAGTCATAATGACTATGTAATTTTGAATTGACATGTGTAATGCCTTCTAGACGGATTGTAGATCGTTTGTCGTTGCCGACCTTTTCGCTTCAACCTCGAGACCTGATGGTCTGGAGTGTGTCCGAATACCATAGCGGTTATATAAGAACCGTGGTATGCGTGGAGACCAGGCGTAGGGGTCATTAGTGTGTTATCAGACAAGTGCCCAACTAGTTATGTTATATTACATGGTTAGTAAGAAACATCTTCCATAGAGAATAGTTCCGTTAGGGGTTCCTTTCGCTGGGAGGCATGCCCTAAAGTGCATGTCCGGACTGCGTAAAAAGATGCAGAAAAAGCATCTGGGGGCGCATAAAATGGGTAAAAAGATCATCTTTTATCTCACCAACCGAATATTCCCTTAAGAACACTAGCTTTCGGCTTCACCCAGTCTGAGGTACACATCCGGCTGATCCGGCAGTAACAATCGCAGAGGTGCTCCCTTTACCACCTGTCCGAACAATCGGGAACATAGGGGTAAGCACAGGAGCAGGCAACCCAGCTTGGCCAAAACTTAAGTCATATCGATGCATATAATGGTGAAGAAAAAGGTACATGCGGAAGTTTGACGCATGTGTTGGGCATGAAGCCCATATAAATAAGCTTCTGTTAAAGAAACCCCCAGGTTTAATGAGCGTGAGTGGCACATCACTTAGATGAGCCTTTAAGGGCGATAAAAGAAAAGAGGGAAGGAGAGAAATGTAAGACAGAAAAATGCAAAAAATGGACAGAGGAAGGAGACGAACACAGAGACCGGCGCTAGGCATAGAATCTTCGGAGACGGGTGGCGTTCCATGGGTTCGGCTCGAGTCGGTTATCCGACGCATCTCGCAGGCGGTACGCCCCGCCAGTCAGGACTTGGTCGATTATGAATGGACCTTCCCACTTGGGCTTGAGTTTGTCCATTTTCTTGTCCGGCAGGTGTAGAACTAGTTCGCCGACATTATAATTTTTGGCCCGTACTTCTCTGCTTTGATATCTTCGAGCCTGCTGTTGATAGAATGCGGAACGGGATTTTGCCATGTCGCGCTCCTCCTCCAAAGCGTCCAAACTGTCCTGCCGATCGAGCTCGGCTTCTCTTTCTTCGTACATGCGCACTCGAGGTGAGTCATGAATTATGTCGCAGGGCAGAACTGCCTCTGCGCCGTACACCATGAAGAATGGTGTGTATCCGGTGGTGCGATTCGGCGTGGTCCGCAGCCCCCAGAGTACGGAGTCGAGCTCCTCTACCCAGTGCGTATTAGATTCCTTAAGGGACCGCACTAGTCTGGGTTTAATGCCGCCCATGATAAGACCATTTGCACGTTCGACCTGGCCGTTGGTTTGAGGGTGATAGACGGAAGCATAATCGAGGTTGATGCCCATGTTTTTGCACCAGAGTTTTACCTCGTCGGTGGTAAAGTTTGTACCGTTATCGGTTATGATGCTGTGGGGGACGCCATAACGGTGTACAACCCCGGATATGAAGTCTATCACAGGTCCGGATTCGGCCGTTTTAACAGGCTTGGCTTCTATCCATTTGGTGAATTTATCCACCATGACCAGTAAGTATTTCTTTCTATCGGTCCCACCTTTAAGGGGTCCGACCATGTCAAGCCCCCAGACCGCAAAAGGCCAGGTGATTGGTATAGTTTGGAGTGCGGTGGGTGGCATATGGCTTTGGTTGGCAAAAAGTTGGCAACCAGCGCATCGTTGGACTAAGTCCTGAGCGTCTGCCCGGGCCGTCGGCCAATAAAAGCCTGTACGGAAAGCCTTGCTAACAAGGGACCGAGCAGCGGCGTGGTGACCACCGAGTCCGGCGTGAATTTCAGCCAGAAGGTTCCACCCTTCCTCTTCGGAGATGCACCTTTGAAGGACTCCGGTAGTGCTTTTCTTATAAAGCTCTCCCTCATGGACTCTGTAGGCTTTAGATCGCCGCACTATGCAGCGGGCCTCGTTTTGGTCCTCCGGGAGTTCTTGCTTGATAAGGTAGGCTAGGAATGGTTCTGTCCACGGGGCGATGACCGCCATTATTACGTGGGCTGAAGATGTAATTTCATTGGCAGAGCCTCCAATTGTGTCAGTTTGTTCGGCGTCGAATGGTGCGGCTGCGTCTGGGCTGTTATTTGCGGGTTCCCCCTCCCATGCTACAGATGGCTTGAACAATCTTTCGAAAAATATGTTGGGGGGGACTGCATCACGTTTTGCTCCGATGCGTGCCAGGACGTCGGCTGCTTGATTGTTTTCTCGGGCTATATGGTGAAACTCCAGCCCTTCGAACCAAGGTGACATTTTTAGGACGGCATTGCGGTAAGCTGCCATTTTTGGGTCCTTGGCGTTAAAGTCGCCATTTATTTGGGATATCGCGAGGTTCGAATCCCCATGTACCTCTAGGCGTTGAATGCCCATGGATACTGCCATCCGGAGACCATGTAGAAGGGCCTCGTATTCGGCTGCGTTGTTGGAGTCCGTGTACATAATTTGGAGTACATATTGGACTGTGTCTCCTGTGGGGGATGTCAAAACGACGCCAGCCCCCAACCCGGCCAACATTTTGGAGCCGTCGAAATGCATGATCCAGTTTGACTATGTGTCGTACTCTTTAGGGAGTTCGGCCTCTGTCCATTCTGCGACGAAGTCGGCCAAAACTTGCGATTTTATAGCTCGCCGTGGCTTATAGGTTATATCGAACGGGAGGAGCTCGATGGCCCATTTTGCGATCCGGCCCGTTGCATCGCGGTTGTTGATAATATCGTTAAGTGGTACTTCCGAGGCTACTGTTATGGAACACTCTTGAAAGTAGTGTCATAGCTTTCTAGATGCCATGAATACCGCATATGCAATTTTTTGATAATGCGGGTACCTTGATTTGCATGGAGTGAGGACAGTGGACACGTAGTAGACCGGCCTTTGAAGGGGGAATTTGCGTTCGTCCGTTTCCCGCTCGGCAATGAGAACTGCGCTGACAACTTGATGAGTTGCTGCAATGTACAATAGCATTGGTTCGCCGGTGTTCAGCGCGGCCAGGACTAGGTTTGTTGCCAATATGGCTTTTATTTCATCGAGTCCGGCCGTGGCGGCATCCGTCCACTCGAAGTGTTCGGTGCGCCGGAGTAGGCGATAAAGGGGCAGTGCCTTTTCTCCCAAGCGGGAGATGAAGCGGCTTAGAGCCGCCACGCATCCGGTTAATTTTTGTATTTGTTTGAGGTCCTTTGGGATATCCAATTGTGACAAAGCTCGGATCTTGGCTGGATTTGCTTCAATTCCTCTACCGGATACAATGAAGCCCAAGAGCTTTCAGGCTGGAATGCCGAAGACGCATTTTCCGGGTTGAGCTTGATGTCGTATTTTCGGAGGTTATCGAATGTGAGCCTCAAGTCGTCTACTAGAGATTTGACATGTCTTGATTTCATGACCATGTGATCCACATATGCCTCCATTGTTTTGCCGATCTGATTTGCCAAACATGTCTGGATCATGCGCTGATATGTTGCGCCGGTGTTTTTTAGCCCGAAGGGCATTGTGTTGAAGCAGAATGGGCCGTATGGTGTGATGAATGCTGTTGCAGCTTGGTCTGATTCTGCCATCTTGATTTGATGGTAACTGGAGTATGCGTCGAGGAAACACAACGAATCGTGTCCTGCGGTGGCATCGATAATTTGATCGATACGAGGGAGGGGGAAGGGATCCTTTGGGCAAGCCTTGTTAAGGTCTTTAAAGTGGACACAGGCGCCAGGATTTGTCTTTCTTTGGTACCATCACCAGGTTTGCTAGCCAGTCCAGATGTTTTATGTCTCTAATGAATCCGGCCTCCAATAGCTTGGCTAGCTCTTCTCCCATGGCCTGTCTCTTAGGTTCAGGAAAACGCCGAAGGGCTTGTTTGACAGGTTTGAATCCTTTTAGGATATTTAAGCTGTGTTCGGCCAGCCTGCGTGGGATCCCTGGCATGTCTGAAGGGTGCCAGGCGAAAATGTCCCGATTCTCTCGTAGGAACTCTCGCAGTGCGGCATCTACGTTGGGGTTCAGTTGTGCCCCGATGGAAGGTGTTTTATTGGGGTCCGTTGGATGGACCTGGAATTTGACTATTTCGTCGGCTGGCTTGAAGGATGTGGACTTGGATCTTTTGTCGAGTATCACATCATCCCTGTTAACCGTGGAGCACAGCGTAGTCAGTTCCTCGGCCGCTAAGGCTTCGGATAGTGTCTCGAGGGCTAATGCGGCCGTCTTGTTTTCGGCGCAGAGTGCTATGTCCGGATCACTAGCTAGAGTGATGATTCCATTCGGCCCAGGCATCTTAAGCTTCATGTACCCATAATGGGGTATCGCTTGGAAGATTGTGAATGCTTCCCTCCCTAGTAAGGCGTGATGTCCGCTTTTAAATGGGGCCACCTGAAACGTGACTTCTTCGGACCTGTAATTATCCGGCGTCCCGAACACCACATCTAGTGTGATTTTTCCTGTGCAGCGTGCTTCCCGACTGGGGATTATTCCTCTAAAGGTTGTGCTGCTTCGCTCGACGCGGTTCCAGTCTATTTCCATTTTTTGAAGGGTTTCCTCATAAATGAGGTTCAGTCCGTTGCCTCCATCCATGAGCACCTTGGTGAGGCGAAAGCCGTCCACTATGGGACTGAGGACCAATGCGGCTGGTGCTCGGGCTGTTCGGAATCTAGGTCCATCACTTGCGTTGAAGGTGATAGCAGTGTCGCTCCATGGATTTATTGTTGCAATTTGATAGATTTCGGCGAGGCTGCGGAGTGTTCTTTTTCGCATATTGTTTGATGCGAAAGTCTCGAAGACTGTGAGAACGGTACTGGTGTCGTTGGTATGGCTTTCTGCGGCCTCCCGATTTAAGAGGTCCTCGCCAATTTTGGCTACCTGCCGGAGTATCCAACATGCTCTAAGGCTGTGAGTTGGTGTGGCGTCCTCTGTACTGTGAATTCTACAGGGTCCATCATGCCACCTTTCCAGTACGGTCCCATGCCCTGTAGAGGGTTTTGGCTTTTTGCTATTTACTCCGGGTGTCTTATGATGATGCACCCTCTTAGTTCGGACGGGGTTATTATTCAAGGCCGGATTATCCCAAAATTTTGTTTCGGTTTTCCAGGCACTTTCCATCGCACAGTACTTTTGTACTATGAACGCCAAATCAGCAAAGCGTGTAATATCATGCCGACTTATGGCGTTAAGGATTCCCTCGTCCGTGCAATTACTGCAGAAGATTGATATTGCGTCTTCCTCGCGGCAGTCCTTTATCCTGTTCATAACCAGGAGGAATCTGGCCCAATAATGATGTACTGTTTCGTCGGGCCTCTGCCTGACTTGGGAGAGATCGCTTATATTCGGGTGGGTGGGTGTTGTTGAATCTGAGACTTCACCCGATCGAAGATTCGGAGGCCGAAGAGTTTCCGAACTCTGAAGTTCGGATTCTTGGATGTTGTCCAACGAGTCCGGCCCGTTGCCTGATCCTAAGCTCAGGTCTTGAGTTACATCCTCCTCTCCGCGGGTATCCGGCTTGGAGGGGTCGGGAAGTCGGACGTAGCTGGTCCTTCAAATAGATGAAGGGTCGCCGCACTGCGCCTCTACCACGGCAACGTGGTGGGTGACTTGGGGAGAGCTAATTTCTCTTAGATCGGGTTTAAGCCCAACCTGGTCACAATCCGTAGCGACCCCGAGGGCGGCGATGCGATCCAAGAGCCCGTTTACGGAAGAGAGCTCCATTGGATCTAGCTGCTCGACGCGTTCCGAGCTGACGTGTAGGTTGCTTTTGATGACCCGAGAGGTCACCGTCGGCGCAACAGCCGAACAGGCCGTCATGAGGAAACCACCTAGCCGGAGGGTTTGGCCGACAGCCGAGGCTCCCTTAGCAATGGCACCGTCTTTGAAGACGGGAGAAGGCATCCTTCCTGATTGTGACGGCACAGAGGAACTCTCAATGAAAGCACCAATGTCGGTGTCAAAACCGGCGGATCTTGGGTAGGGGGTCCCGAACTGTGCGTCTAGGTCGGATGGTAACAGGAGACAGGGGACACTTTGTTTTACCCAAGTTCGGGCCCTCTCGATGGAGGTAAAAAACCCTACTCCTGCTTGATTAATATTGAAGATATGGGCAGTACAAGAGTAGATCTACCACGAGATCAAGGAGGCTAAACCCTAGAAGCTAGCCTATGGTATGATTGTGTATCGAGTCGATTGCCTACGGGCTACAACCCTCCGGTTTATATAGACACCGGATAGGGTTAGGGTTACACAGAGTCGGTTACAATGGTAGGAGATCTTGAATATCGCATCGCCAAGCTTGCCTTCCACGCCAAGGAAAGTCCCCTCCGAACACGGGACGAAGTCTTCAATCTTATATCTTCATAGCCCAGGAGTCCGACTGAAGGTATAGTCCGGCTACCCGAACACCCCCTAATCCAGGACTCCCTCAAGCACCGTATACCCGAGCGGTATTTTGGCGACGTCCTGGAGGGGTCTCAGATTGTAGTGATGCAGTGTTCGCAGGATATTATCTTTGAATAAATGTATTCAAGTTCCTTCTACCTTGTATGATAAAACAAAGTGGGTTAGTAATATAATGCTTGTTATGTTTTAAATTTTACCTCCTGTGTGGCTATGTTGTATAAAATCTGAGGGTTGGCCAGTCGTCGGCTTCTACCCCCATGTAGGTAGTACGGAGGTGTTCGGGATGGAATATAAACAATCTAGATCCAATTATATGGTCCTTGAAGGAGTTGTTTAGCGCAACGAACCAGGCAATCAGACAATGTGGCTTTAACGCCCTCACTTAGCCATAGGAGTTCGACAATAAAAACATGGGCGCAGCCCCTAGTATCCGAACCAGAGTGCTATAAGCGTCTGATCGGGAAGTACAATCCTTCGCGTAATGCGGAAGAAATCTCCAACGATTTGCAACCTCCGAAGAGCTGACCTGCTCTTGCCGCATCATGACAGTCAGTTTTCGGCTTTTCTACTGAGGTGCTCCTTTGGATAAACCAAGGCACAATCGTAGTAGTTCTCCTTTTACTACCTTAGCCGATATAGCGAAACGTAAGGTAGCAAGCACAGGAGCTGGGCAACCCAACTACTGACAAATACATGATTCGGAGCCAATGGATATAGTACTAAATTCGGGGTTCTGAACTATACTATAAAAAGTCTTTGGACTTTTGTTGTCGTAGTGTGGTGTGCTATGAAGCCCCTGGCAAACATCAAACATACCAAAGTGTACGGGTGCTACCTGATAGGGGTACCCACAGGGGAGAAGAAGAGAAAAAGGAAAAGAAAAAGAAAGAAAGAAAACAGAAAGGGTGTAAAGGTGATAAGCTGGGGCCCTAAAGCTCCAGTCTCGAACTGTTTTCATTGCAATTTGATTCATACGTCGAGGCGCATTGATACAAGTAGTGCAATAAGGAACATGCTATTTGACATGCCAAAAACCAAGGGAGAGCTGCATGTGGGTCCTGAAAAATAGGTAGAGTGATTGTTAACGAAACCACCTTGAAAATCCCCCATACGTCTGTGTTTCTTGCCATCTTGGTGTGTTTATCCTTCAAGAGGACTGGTGATCAGGCCATCAGATGGGGCATGCGGGATTGAAACCTGAAAAGGGAACGAATAAAAGTGGAAGTATGCGAGTATCCGGTGTCAGTTGATTCGTACTGTGGATCACAAACTATCTATGCCTCCGTCGATGCCCATGGATTTTTGAGTGCGTAGTTATGTACGTGTGGTGCGAATGCCACTACTTGACCAGGACTGAGACGGAGGCCGAATTGCTAGTCTAGCTCCCGACGAGCCGAGCTGTCCTGCTGTAGGGTAGTTCGGACCCTCTTGACGGTGTGCGTGGGCTCGGCATCCGAATTAAGGTTCTGCTTGAGAAGGCCGCTCTGTACTTCTGCTGCTAAGGCAGCTGTGTGCTCTTCTGTATGGAGGGAGCGTTCCGTATTTCCATTGACTATTATGACGCCACGTGGATCGGGCATCTTGAGCTTGAGATAAGCATAGTGTGGCACTGCATTGAATCGGGTGAATGCGGTCCGTCCGAGCAGTGCGTGATAGCTGCTGCGAAAGGGGACTATGTCGAAGATTAACTCCTTGCTTCGGAAATTGTCCGGAGATCCGAAGACAACCTCGAGCGTGATTGAGCCCGTACAGCGGGCCTCTACACCTGGTATGACTCCTTTGAAGGTAGTCTTTGTGGGTTTGATCCGTGATGATTGAATGCCCATTTTGCGCACTGTATCCTGATAGAGCAAGTTGAGGCTGCTGCCACCGTCCATCAGGACTCGCGCTAGGTGGAACCCATCAATTATTGGGTCTAGGACCAGTGCGGCTGAACCACCATGATGGATACTGGTCGGATGATCCCGGCGATCAAAAGTGATCGGGCATGACGACCATGGATTAAATTTTGGGGCGACTGGCTCTATCGTGTAGACGTCCCTGAGTGCGCGCTTGCGCTCCCTCTTGGGGATGTGGGTAGCGTATATCATGTTCACTGTTTTGACCTGAGGGGGAAACTTCTTCCGCCCCCCTGTGTTTGGCGGCCAGGGCTCCTCGTCGTCGTCTTTGCTTTGCGATCCCTTATCCTTGTTTTCGGCATTTAACTTACCGGCCTGTTTAAAAACCCAGCAATATCTGTTGGTATGATTGGGTGGTTTGTTTGGTGTGCCATTAAACTGGCATGGACGATCCAGTATGCGGTCCAGGCTAGATGGGCCCGAATTGTTCTTTTTGAACGGCTTCTTCCGCTGACCAGACTTGGAGCCACTGACTCTGGCATTGACCGTCGTATCCTCGGTGTTGTCATTGTTATTTTGATGCTTGTACCTGTTGCGTCGAGACTTGTCATTGCTATTTTTAGCTTCAGGGGTGCCAGCGTCGCTTGCATTGTTTTTGCTACAGGCCAGCCAACTATCCTCGCCCGCGCAAAAGCGGTTCATGAGTGTCGTGAGGGCCGCCATGGACTTTGGCTTCTCTTGGCCGAGGCGGTGGGCGAGCCATTCATCGCGGATGCTGTGTTTAAAGGCCACTAGGGCTTCGGCATCCGGACAGTCGACTATCTGGTTCTTTTTAGTTAGGAACTTGGTCCAGAATTTCCTGGCGGACTCTCCGGGCTGTTGAACTATACGGCTTAAGTCATCGGCGTCCGGAGGTCGAACGTATGTACCTTGGAAGTTATCAAGGAAGGCTTCTTCCAAGTCCTCCCAGCTGCCGATGGAGTTTTCGGGTAGGTTGTTCAACCAGTGCCGTGCTGGTCCATTGAGTTTTAGGGGGAGGTATTTAATGGCATGTAGGTCATCGCCGCGGGCCATATGAATGTGGAGAATGAAGTCCTTGATCCATACTGCGGGGTCTGTGGTGCCATCATATGATTCTATATTCACTGGTTTAAACCCTTCTGGGAATTCATGTTCCATGACTTCATCGGTGAAGCAATGAGGGTGTGCGGCGCCTCTATATCGGGCCGTATCGCGAGTAGCTCTAATGGATTCCATCTGCAGCTTTCGGCCCGTGCATGACTAGGTTTGTCACGTCTGAAAAGATGGCCTTCGTCGCGTGTCAGGGCACGTCCTCGCGATCCGTAGATCGATCTGGTATGTCCTGCTTTATTGTTCAGGTCATGTCGAAGGTCATATGTATGGCCGTGAGCTGATTCACCTCTACCTTTGCGATGAGGCGGGGAGGGCTGGTGTTTGGCTTGAGTTGTCGCTTTGTCCCGGCCATGTGGTGGTCGGCCGGCCGCATTGCGCGATGGTGGTATGTGTTCCGGCGCCTCATCGTCGAACCGAGGTAGTAATTTGCGCTTTGGGTAGCTTTTGGCCAGGCAATTGAGGCCGTATTCTTCAGCTGCTAGGACGTCAGTCCGTTTATCATTGAGCAGATCTTGGTCAGCTTGAAGTTGTTGCTTCTTCTTTTTCAGTCTCCTTGGAGTGGCTATTAGCTGGCGCTTGAAGCGCTCCTGCTCAAGAGGTTCCTCGGGCACGATGAAATCTTCGGTGCCGAGGCTCGCCTCATCTTCGGAGAGGGGAAGATAATTACTCTCCTCTGAGTCCTCGTGCGTGGCCTGTTTACCAGGGCTAACCTGCCCATCTTCTCGTTCATTCTGTTCGGTAGCTGCGTCAACAGGGTCTTCGTTGTCTTCGGCACCTTCCGGAGTGTTATCTTCTCCTGTGTCGGTGTTGCTATCTTTACTATGACGTGACTTAGAGCGGCGCCGTTGACGCCGATGTTTCGATTGTATCTCAGGAGGTTTATCCTCAACTGGATCTTCTTTGTCATCGCCGTTGTTCTCCTTTGGTGCATCCACCATGTATACATCGTATGAGGAAGTGGTTGTCCAGCGTCCAGTGAACGGCGGTTCCTGGGCCTCTTCTTCTCCGGCATCGTCGTCCATACCGTTGATGTCGTCGGAGCTGTAATCGAGCATGTTAGTTAAGTCTTCGACAGTGGCTATGAAGTGGGTGGCGGGTGGGAAGCAAAATTCCCTGTCCTCAGCTTCTAGGTCGAACCAAATGTAGTTCGGCTGTGAATCTCCCGCTAAGGATAGATTTTTTAATGAGTTCAACACATCGCCCAAAGGTGAGTGTCGGAAGATATCCGTGGCGCTGAATTCAGCGATCGATGACCGATCATGCTCGACATGCGCGGACGCACATAGTTCGAAACTTATAACCAGAAACAAGTCCGAGGTTCTGGTGACACAGGCATTACCGGAAGTTAGGTCTATGTGCGGCTCCAACGCCATGGAGTCTGCGGCTTCTATGGTGGGGTTGAGCTTCCTGTTCTTGGATGGCACGACCTGCTCCAGATATAAGGCCAGAGCGGCTACAGGTGCAATTTCCTGAGTATGGCCCGATGACAGGTCTAAGTCATGTTCCTCGAGGCGATGAGGAGCGATTGCCATGGTATCGAATCCGTCGAAGATCAAGTCTCCGCGGATATCCGCGACGTAGTTCAAGCTCCCGAATCTGGCCTGACGGCCAGGGGCGTAGCCGTCGATCTGCTCCAGATGGCCAAGTGAGTTGGCCTGCAGTGCAAAGCTGCCGAACACGAAGATCTGTCCGGGGAGGAAGACCTCCCCTTGGACAACATCGTTGTAGATGATTGAAGGAGCCCTCAAACCTTTTGGGGACGACAAAGTGGAACTCTCAATGAAAGCACCAATGTCGATGTCAAAACCGGCAGATCTCAGGTAGGGGGTCCCAAACTGTGCATCTAAGGTCGATTGTAACAGGAGACAGGGGACACGATGTTTACCCAGGTTCGGGCCCTCTCTATGGAGGTAATACCCTACTTTCTGCTTGATTGATCTTGATGAATATGAGTATTACAAGAGTTGATCTACCACGAGATCGAGATGGCTAAACCCTAAAGCCTACCCTATATGACTATGGTAATGATTGTTCGGCCTTATCTACGGACCTAGCCCTCCGGTTTATATAAGCATAGGAGGGATTTAGGGTTACACAAAGTCAGTTACAGAGAAAGGAATATTCATATTTGGTCGCCAAGCTTGCCTCCCATGCCAAGGAGAGTCCCATCCGGACACGAGCAGAGTCCTTGGTCTTCGTATCTTCGTGGCCTATCAGTCCGGCCCATATCCAATAGGTCGGACACCTGAGGACCCCTTTGTCCAGGACTCCCTCAACCACCGATACAACTCACGCATGCTTTACGTTCGCTTTACCTAGAACAAGTATGAAACTAGAAGTACTTTGTAGGTGTTGTAGAATAGGTTTTCAAGATAATAAAGAGCATGTAAATAAAAACTAGGGGCTGTTTAGATAAAGACACAACTAAGTTAGTTTCAGTAGAGAGCTTTTTGTCACGAGAAAGTTATTTGTCCATAGGCAACCGATGACTAGACCGGTAGTCATTATTGCAATTTTATATGAGGGAGAGGCATAAGCTAACATACTTTCTCTTCTTGGATCATATGCACTTATGATTGGAACTCTAGCAAGCATCCGCAACTACTAAAGATCATTAAGGTAAAACCCAACCATAGCATTAAAGTATCAAGTCCTCTTTATTCCCATACGCCATGACCCACTTATCCGTGTTTGTGTTTCTATCACTCACACAACGCTGACAATAAGCAAAACATTAACATATTGCAAACCCTATTGTAGGGATCCCTCACGCTTGCGCGGCATGGAGAGCACCATAGGATAGCACCAATAATAAAACATGCAACTCAAACCAATCATGATCATCAATTAACCCATAGGACAAAAGGGATCTACTCAAACATCATAGGATAGCCATACATCATTGGGAAATAATATATAGCATTGAGCACCATGTTCAAGTAGAGATTACAGCGGGGAGAAGGGGTGTTACACCACTGCATAGAGAGGGAGAGAGTTGGTGATGACGGTGGCGAAGTTGTTGGTGTAGATTGCGGTCACGATGATGGCCCCGACGGCGTTTCGGCACCACCGGGGGAGAGGGGGAGAGAGCCCCCCTTCTTCTTCTTCCTTGACCTTCCCCCTAGATGGGAGAAGGGTTTCCCCTCTGGTCCTTGGCTTCCATGGCGGAAGAGGGGTGGGAGCTCCTTCGAGAGTGGATCTCTCTATCTTTGTTTCCTTCTGTTTCCGCGCTCCCAGATTCTGTCCTTTCACCGTTCCTTAAATTCCCAGAGATCCGTAACTCTGATTGGGCTGAAATTTTAACACGATTTTTATCCAGATATAAGTTTTCTTGCGCCAGAAGAAGGGCACCAACTGCCTTACAGAGTGGCCACAAGGACAAGGGGCGCACCCTCCGTCATTGTGGGCCCCTCAGGCATCGTCTCGCGTTGATTCTTTTCCCCAAAATCACATATATTCCAAAAAATCTCCTTAAATTTTTATCCCGTTTGGACTCCGTCTGATATGGATTTTCTGTGAAACAAAAAACATGCAACAACATTAACTTGTTGGAAATATGCCCTAGAGGCAATAATAAAATAGTTATTATTATATTTCCTTGTTCACGATAATTGTCTATTGTTCATGCTATAATTGTATTGGCCGGAAACTATAATACATGTTGAATACATAGACCACAACATGTCCCTAGTGAGCCTCTAGTTGACTAGCTCGTTGGTCAATAGATGGTTGTGGTTTCCTGACCATGGACATTGGATGTCGTTGATAATGGGATCACATCATTAGGAGAATGATGTTATGGACAAGACCCAATCCTAAGCATAGCACAAGATCGTGTATTTTGTTTGCTAGAGCTTTTCTAATGTCAAGTATCATTTCCTTAGACCATGAGATCATGTAACTCTCGGATACCGTAGGAATGCTTTGGGTGTATCAAACGTCACAACGTAACTAGGTGACTATAAAGGTGCACTACAGGTATCTCCGAAAGTGTCTCTTGGGTTGGCACAAATCGAGACTGGGATTTGTCACTCCGTATGACAGAGAGGTATCTCTGGGCCCACTCGGTAATGTATCATCATAATGAGCTCAATGTGACTAAGGAGTTAGCCACGGGATCATGCGTTACGGAACGAGTAAAGAGACTTGCCGGTAACGAGATTGAACGAGGTATAGGGATACCGATGATCGAATCTCGGGCAAGTAACATATCGATAGACAAAGGGAACTTGTTGCATAAGGTGGCTAGTGGCCCAGACCGACCTTACACGTACGCTTACGTGAGACAGGTTCCACCGACTGACACGCACTTGTTGCATATGGTGGCTAGTGGGTGTCTGTCTCTCCCACTTTAGTCGGACCAGATTGATGAAGAGGAACTTTATGAAGGGTAAATAGCAATTGGCATATCACCGTTGTATCTTTTGCGTAGGTAATAAATGTTCTTACTAGAAACCCATAGCAACGTAAAACATGCAACAATAATTAGAGGATGTCTAACTTGTTTTTGTAGGGTATGTTGTGTGATGCGATATATGGCCAAAAGGACGTGATGAATTATATATGTGATGTATGAGATTGATCATGTTCTTGTAATAGGAATCAGGACTTGCATGTTGATGAGTATGACAACCAGCAGGAGCAATAGGAGTTGTCTTAATTTATTGTATGACCTGCGAGTCAATATAAACGCCATGTAATTACTTTGCTTTATTGCTAACCATTAGCCATAGTAGTAGAAGTAATAGTTGGCAAGACAACTTCATGAAGACACGATGATGTAGATCATGGTGTCATGCCGGTGACGATGGTGATCATGCCGCGCCTCAAAGATGGAGATCAAAAGTGCAAGATGATATTGTCCGTATCATGTCACTTAAAGATTTTCATGAGATGTTTATCATGTTTACATCTTGTTTGCTTAGAACGACGGTAGCATAAAGAAGATGACCCCTCACTAAAATTTCAAGAAATGTGTTCCCCCTAACTGTGCACCGTTGAGAAGGTTCGTTGTTTCGAAGCACCACGTGATGATAGGGTGTCATAGATTCTAACATTTGCATACAACGTGTGTAAGCCAGATTTACACATGCGGAACACTTACGTTGACTCGACAAGCCTAGCATGTACAGACATGGCCTCAGAACACGAGAGACCGAAAGGTCGAACATGAGTCGTATGGTAGATGCGATCAACATGCATGAAGATGTTAACCGTTGATGACTAGTCCGTCTCACATGATGATCGGACACGCCCTAGTCGATTCGGATCATGTATCACTTAGATGACTAGAGGGATGTCTATCTGAGTGGGAGTTCATTAAATAATTTGATTAGATAAACTTAATTATCATGAACTTAGTCTAAAATTGTCTTTACAATCTATCCAATAGATCCAATGGCCCACGCTAATGTTGCCCTCAACTTCAATGCGTTCCTAGAGAAAACCAAGCTGAAAGACAATGGAAGCAACTATACGGACTGGGTCCGTAACTTGAGGATCATCCTCATAACTTCCAAGAAAGCATATGTCCTTGAAGAATCGCTAGGTGACGCACCCATTTTCCCAGCAACTCAAGACATTATGAACGCCTGACAGTCGTGTAGTGATGATTACTCCCTGGTTTAGTGCGGCATGCTTTATATCTTAGAACCGAGGCTCTGAAAGCGTTTGGAGAAACACGGAGCATATGAGATGTTCCAAGAGCTGAAAATGGTTTTCCAAGCTCATGCCTGGGTCGAGAGATATGAAGTCTACGACAAGTTCTACAGTTGTAAGATGGAGGAAAAGAGTTCTGTTAGCGAGCATATACTCAAAATATCTGGGTTGCACAACCGCTTGTCTCAGCTGGGAGTTAATCATCCAGATGACTCGGTCATTGATAGAATCCTCCAGCCGCTTCCACCTAGCTACAAGAGCTTTGTGATGAACTACAATATGCAAGGAATGGAGAAGTACATTCTTGAGTAATATTCGATGCTGAAATCAGCGGAGGTGGAGATCAAAAAGGAACATCAAGTGTTGATGGTGAATAAGACCACTAGTTTCAAGAAAGGCAAGGGTAAGAAGAACTTCAAGAATGACGGCAAGGGAGTTGTTGCGCCCGGTAAATCAGTTTCTGAGAAGAAGCCAAAGAATGGACCCAAGCCCAAGATTGAGTGCTTTTATTGCAAGGGAAATGGTCATTGGAAGTGGAACAACCCCAAGTACTTGGCGGATAAGAAGGCCGGCAACGCCAAAGGTATATATGATATATATGTTATTGATGTGTACCTTACCAGCGCTCGTAGTAGCTCCTGGGTATTTGATACCGATGCAGTTGCTCATATTTGTAACTCAAAATAGGAGCTGCGGAATAAGCGGAGACTGGCGAAGGACGAGGTGACGATGCACATCGGGAATGGTTCCAAGGTCGATGTGATCGCCGTTGGCACGCTACCTCTACATCTACCTTCGGGATTAGTTTTAAACCTCAATAATTGTTATTTAGTACCAGCTTTGAGCATGAACATTGTATTAGGAACTTGTTTGATGCGAGATCGCTACTCATTTAAATCCGAGAATAATGGTTGTTCTATTTATATGAGAGATATGTTTTATGGTCATGCCCCGCTGGTCAATGGTTTATTTTTATTGAATCTCGGACATGATGTTACACATATTCATAGTGTGAATGCTAAGAGATGTAAGGTTGATAATGATAGTCCCACATACTTTTGACACTGTCGCCTTGGTCATATTGGTGTCAAATGCATGAAGAAACTCCATGTGGACAGACTTTTGGAGTCTCTTGATTATGAATCATTTGACACGTGTGAACCATGCCTCATGGGAAAAATGACCAAGACTCCGTTCTCCAGAACAATGGAGCAAGCAATCAACTTATTGAAAATAATACATACTGATGTATGCAGTCAAATGAGTGTTGAGGCTCGCGGTGGCTATCGTTATGTTCTCACCCTCACTGATGACTGAAGTAGATATGGGTATGTCTACCTAATTATAACATCCCAAATTTTTAATTTGGAATGTTATACAATAGATCATCATTGCATATCATATTTTATTGCATTTTGGTTGATCCTAGAAATTTCACGCAACTGAAGGACCCTCGGAGAGAGTTGGGGATTTCGTTATTTTCATATTTGAGTTTTCTCAAATTATGAAAATAGGATCATTTGATTTTATTTATTTCATCTTCAATTATTTCTATTATAAAAATATGAGAGAGGGAATAAAATGACTTTCCCAAAATAAAGAAATATTGAGGATTTAATAATAAAATCAAATAAGATTTTATTTTGGATTTATTTGCTATTTTATTTGAATTTAGGAAAAATGCGCGTTTTTCAAAATTGCATTTAGGCCCCAAATAAATGTTCATCCTGTACGGCTTGATTTTAGAAGTTGGGGAAAATTTATTTTGGGATTTTGGAGTCCGTTTAGTATTTCTTTTGTTGTTTTCTGAGCGTAATTATTTAAAAAAGGGCCATTTGCATTTCTGTCCCTAACTCGAACCACCTAATCAGATATACCCCTAATTCAAAAGCCTGCTCAAATTTCCCCCTTCCGCCGTTAGGTGCCCTTATAGAAATGCCCTTCTGCGCTGTTACTGTCCGGTCAAACAGCTTTGACCGTCCTGAAAAAAATAGCAAAAAAATCTTAAAAATCTAAAATTTTGTGAGATCGAAGATACTCATGTGCCCAAGGTGTGTGCAAATTTTCGTGCTATTTGGACATTCCAGGAGCTCGTGGCGAGGAAAAACAGTTAATATACACGCTTGTGAACAATAAATTTGAAATAAAATAGCAAGAAAATTTATAAGAAATATGAAATTTCTTGGCATCAAAGTGGCTTGGGTGCACAAGGTGCTTGCAAGTTTTTGTGATCAAATGACATGCGAGCAGCTCTAGCAAGAAAAAACAAAATAGTCATTTTTTCCCAAGTTTTTTTCCTGAGCCAAATTTTGTTTTTTTCTCCACAAGCCCCTCCAATGTCCAAACACAACAAAAATTTGCACGCAGCTTGCAGACTCGCGCCTCTTTGATGCCAAAAAAATCATATTTTTTTGAATTTTCTTGCTATTTTTTTGAATTTACTGTTCACAGGCTTACATATTTATTGGTTTTCCTCTAACACGAGCTCCTGGAATGTACAAACAGCACGAAACTTTTCACGCACCTTGCGAACCTGAGTATCTTTGATCCCACAAATTTTCAGATTTTTTTAGAATTTTTTTGCTATTTTTTCAGGATGGTCAAAGCCCTTTGACCGACTTTGACCTGCTTTGACCGGACGATAACGACACAGAAGGGTATTTCTGTAAGTGCACCTAACAGTGGAGGGGCAAATTTGAGCAGGCATTGAAATTAGGGGTAAATCTAAGAGTGGGCACAAATTAGGGGCATAGATGTAAATGTCCCTTTAAAAAAGTCCGAACTGACCTTGGGTCGTGTCCGGCCAGGACTCCGCCTGGCCGAGGGCTTTATATAGCGTGCCACCCGTGCCGCCTCAGCCCAAACCCTTGCCGCCAGCCCTAGCCACCGCCGCCGCCTACTGCCGCCGCCGCCGCCCCACTGCCGACGAGGTCGAACCGCCGCCTCCCGCCGGTTTTTTAGAAAATCGTTGGTTTTCACTAGTTTTTTTAGATTCGATTTTTAGATAGATCGGTTTTTTTTCTCGGTTTAGTTAATTAGCGAGCGTTCGCTCTTTCGTTCATTTTAATGAACGTGTTCATCGTTTAAATCCAGATAACAAACGTTCGTTCGTTAATCTGTTCATCATTTTTCTTTTTCTCGAATTAAAACCATGATTTTTCTGATCACGATTTCTGATCCGATTTTCGTTTTAGTATAACTTTTCGCTCGTTTATCGGAATCAGGCGATTCAAGCGCCTGGAGTTTCGTCTCAAAACCCTCTTTGCGTTTAACCAGCTCAAACAAGTTGTTGCCTTTGTAAAATTTAACCTAGATCCAGAATAGTAAACGAAGCTTGTTTCTTTTGCCGTTTGTCTTTCATTGCTTCGTTCGATTTGATTCTTTTTGCCAACCGGAGTTCTTAAGTTGAACTTACTGGTTAGATCTCTTATTTGAGTTTTCCCTGCGCATTAGTTGAGTACTTATTGTATGCTTGTTTGTTTGCGATAGAGTACCCGGAGTGCGCCACTTGCTACTTCGAATCGCTAGGTTTTGCGGATCATCAGCAAGGCAAGTAACACTTTGATCATACTTCATATTACCCAGTTTTTATTGCATTAGATCAATCCTCACACATTGCATGATTAGGATCTAATTAAATTGTGGGTTTGGGAAGTAGATGAGGTAGTACCTATTACCTGTTATTTATCAAACCTATGGGAGTTACTTCTACGTTTTCTTATATTGCCATGCTATGCAAGTAGACGTGGATTGGGTGAGTGTATCCATGACACATGTGAGTTTGTTAAATTAATGGTTTATCTAAGGTGGCAACTTA
Source organism: Triticum urartu (assembly GCF_003073215.2). Lineage (NCBI taxonomy): Eukaryota > Viridiplantae > Streptophyta > Magnoliopsida > Poales > Poaceae > Triticum > Triticum urartu. The sequence goes on from NC_053023.1 coordinate 145,563,107, forward strand.
AATACACATCTGGGTGGATTGAGTCACCTGGGTATTCCAGCGATTGCATGTTTTTCTTTTGGACCGCCACCCAGGCTCAAAGGGATCATGAGATTATTCATACTAGAAACTTCCGTGTGCAGCCACAAGCTACTATGCGCTCTAGCATAGTTGACTAAGTTGTGCGAACTCTTACAGTGGTAGACTAGCAGATGTAGGGGAAAGTAGGTGTAACGGTCTACCCGTTCGTAAGGTGCTAGCGCTTCTGAAAGACTATGTCTCGGTCATTCGTTTCTCAAACACCATGTAGTGCGAGAATCCCAACACAGGAGATCGGGTCTTGTGGGGAAAAGTGCGCAAACCTCTCAGAGTGTATAAACTAATCATGGTTAGCCGTGTCCCCGGTTATGGACATCTTGAGTATCTAGTACTTGGATTATCATGTGAATCTCATCATGTTACTCTAATTAATTTTGTTGGGTTTTAATGATGATGCTTAATTGGGATTGAGAGGGTGTCTACACTCTCAATGTTTAACAACCACCATGATAGTTAAATAAAATGTATTCCTTTGCAGTAGGGAAAAATTGGCTTTATGCAAAACTGTAACCATAGAGCTTTCCACCAGCCAAATATGCATATAGTATAGCCTTATTCTTTCATTGCTCTCTATGTGTTACATTGCCAGCATATTCCATGTGCTGGCCCATTTCGGGCTGCAACGTTCATGTTGCAGACTTTTCAGACGACGAGTAAGGTGCCTTTAGGTCGTGGTTCTATACTCAGTGATGCCGTTGGAGTTGATGGACTCACTTACCTTCCAAGCGTTCCGCTGTTATCATTATTAGATGGCCTTAAGCCATATTTATTGTAATAAGTTCTCTTTTGAGACACTCGATGTAATAAGTGTGTGATTGCCACTCTGTTATAAATCCTTCAAGTACTGTGTGGTGTCAGCATTACTGATCCAGGGATGACACCGAAGCACAGAGATTGGACCGTTTGAGGTCTGGTCGCTACAAGATGGTATCAGAGCACACACTGACTGTAGGACATGACCACTAAGCTAAAGCCCTAGATCTCTACTCACTCTTCTCATTTTGACTTCTCATCTTTTCTACTCTTTTAGGATGGTGGATGCAAGGAACAAGTTCACACAACCGGATGAAGATACACCCTTTGGACGTCACTTGAAGGAAGTCACTAGATACCTGAACATAGGAGTACCAAGCTTCACCGGAACATACAACGCCACATTACCAGAAGAGGAGCGCTGGATCATTCAAGTTCAAGTTCCAGGAAGGACGTTCATGCCAGTCACTGAGCCCATAGAGTTTTCCTTTGATGCACCAACCTGGAGTCTAGGAAAGAGCATGGCAGCTCACATCGCCATGGGACGCATTGGAGAAGTTTACCGCAATGATCTCAAGGATACTATCTACCAGATTTGTGGGCACCGAGATGAGTACTAGGAGATGATCAGCACCAGGAAGGACAGATCAATTGCAGCTTTTATCCAGGAGTTAAACCAGCACATTCGACGTCAGGAGAACCAGATGTGCGCCGACATGATAGATCTGAAGAAGGCGAGGACAAGAATCACGGAACTGGAGGAAGAACTCAAGGCTACACGTGAAGATTATGAAGAGGAAATCGAAGTATTAATGGAGAAGAATGACGATATGATCAAGAAGATCGGAATATTTATGGGAGGCCCTACACCAGTATAAGAAGACGAAGAACCCAAGGAGATTCGCTCGGAAGACTACATCATCATCAACGACACCGACTCGGATCCAGATGATAGCGATGATGACTGTGTTGATGAAGTTGGACCAGATATCATGGAGTCTGCAACCGAAGAATATTTCTAGTAGACCACCCCATCAGTAGTAGTAGTCCAGCATGTAAATATAGTAGTCCGAGCACTTTTGCGATAGTTAGATCGATTGTATGCCCTTGTTTGATTGAATGAAGTGAATTGTTTGTTTTTGCCTCATGTGCATATGGGTAGTGTTTTCTCTCTAGACCCCTCTCTATTCTTAAATCTCATGTTTTCTAAACCCTCATATGCCTTCGAGACGTGACCCTGGATTTACCTTCCCACCGGAGCTCACTCAGTTGATCCAGCAGCAGAACACGTTGATGCAGTTGCTAGTCCAGAATCAGAATCAGGGGAACAACAACAACAACCCACCACCACCACCTGTTGATCACTTAGCCCGTTTTCTTAGGCTGAATCCGCCAGTGTTTTCCAGTAGCACTGAGCCGATAGTAGCAGATGATTGGCTCCGCAAGACAGCAAGGGAATTGACCACGATAGGATGCACAGATGCGGAAAAGGTGAAGTTTGCCGCACATCAGCTTGAAGGACCCGCAGCATCATGGTGGGAGAATTTCACCGCCACTTTCCCTATCGATACTATCACATGGGACCAGTTTCAGCAGGCTTTCCATACTGCCCATGTTTCAGCAGGAGCTATGGCCATGAAGAAGCGTGAGTTTCGCAACTTGCGCCAAGGAGGACGGACAGTTGGCCAGTATGTGGAGGACTTTAGTAAGCTAGCACGTTATGCCCCAGATGACGTTGCTACGGGTGCAGCTAAGCAGGAGAAGTTTCTGGAAGGACTGAATGATGAGTTGAGCATGAAGTTGATGGTAGCAACCTTCAACAACTACTAGGAGTTGGTAGATCATGCTCTTATGATTGAAGGGAAGTTGTGGTAGATTGAGAATCGCAAGAGGAAGTATGGACAAGGGAAGTACAATTTAGGAGCTCAGCAGAAGCCACGTTTTACCCCTAGACCGGGAGGACATTTTCAGCATACCCATGGAGGAGGTAGCTCCCACAATCATAATGGCCCCAAGAATGGTAATGGGAATGGAGGAAGCAACGGCCAAAACCGTACCAACCCATCAACCCCAGCCAAAAGAGACCTGAGCCAAGTCACTTGTTTTAAGTGCCAGAAGACCGGACATTATGCCAATGAATGTCCTGAATCTCAGAATGGAAATGGCAATGGTAGCTCCGAACCCTTTCAATAGGGGACAGGTGAACCACGTTAGCGTGGAGGATGTTGAAGAGCAGACGGATGCAGTAATCGGTAAGTTTTTGGTTAAGTCATTTATTGCACTCGTTCTTTTTGATACTGGTGCATCGCATTCATACGTATCAAGGGAATTTGTGGATAAGTATAACCTGCCCACCAAAGTTCTTAGAACACCTATGTTAGTAAGCTCACCAGGAGCGGACTACATGGCCAGTAAGGGATGTTTTCAAGTGCCATTGAGTATAGGTAGGCATGTGTTTCCCTCGGATTTAATCATTTTGGAATCACAAGGTTTGGATGTAATTCTGGGTATGGATTGGCTGTCGATGTATGCTAGAAACATCGATTGCACCAGTAAGTCAATTTTGCTTACCACCCCAGAAGGGAGAAGGATCAAGTATGTATCCCGGAATGTGCCTAAAAGGACTCAAGTAAATTCGTTAATAGGAGTTGTGCAGGAGGAAGTACCAGTAGTGAAGGATTTCCCTGATGTATTTCCAGAGGAGTTGCCAGGCATGCCACCGGATAGAGATATTGAGTTTTTGATTGAGCTTTTGCCAGGCACAGGGCCAATATCTAAGAGACCATATAGGATGCCCGCAAAGGATTTGGAAGAGATTAAGAAGCAGATTAAGGAGTTCTAGATAAAGGATATATCCGCCCAAGTTCTTCGCCTTGGGGATCGTCAGTACTTCTAGTGGAGAAGAAGGATGGTTGTTGATTATCGAGGATTGAATGAAGTAACCATCAATAACAAGTACCCACTACCGATGATCAATGATCTGTTTGATCGATTGCAAGAACCTAAGGTATTTTCCAAGATCGATCTATGATCAGGATACCATGAGTTGAAGATTCGAGAACAAGTGTACCTAAGACGGCTTTTACCACCAAGTATGGGCTGTACGAGTATACGGTCATGTCATTTGGATTGACTAACACCCCTGCATATTTTATGAACATGATGAACAAGGTGTTTATGGAGTTTTTGGATAAGTTCGTCGTAGTGTTCATTGATGATATTCTGGTTTACTCGAAGAATGAAGAGGAGCATAAGGAGCATTTGCGTTTGGTACTTGGTAAGCTCAGAGAACATCGGTTATATGCCAAGTTTAGCAAATGTCAATTTTGGTTGAAGGAAGTTGGATTTCTCGGACACGTTATATCCGGAGAAGGTATAGCAGTAGATCCCACCAAGGTTGACACTGTGACAAATTGGGAGGCGCCAACAACAGTTGGAGAGATCCGGAGTTTTCTTGGACTTGCAGGATACTACCGGAGATTCATTGAAAATTTCTCAAGATTGTGAAGCCTATGACGGAGTTGTTGAAGAAGGATACCAAGTTCATATGGACCGAGGAATGTGAGGCCAGTTTCCAGGAGTTGAAGAAACGTTTGGTTACATCACCAGTGTTGATTTTGCCAGATGAGACCAAGGATTATGAGGTGTATTGCGACGCTTCACGTCAAGGACTTGGAGCAGTTCTTATGCAGGAAGGAAGAGTTGTTTCATATGCCTCACGACACCTTAAGCCTCATGAGTTAAATTATGCCACCCATGATTTGGAATTAGCAGCAGTAGTGCATGCGTTGAAGACTTGGAGACATTTTCTCATTGGAAACCATTGTGAGGTGTACACAGATCACAAGAGTTTGAAGTACATTTTCACGCAGAAGGAGTTAAATCTCAGGCAAAGGAGATGGTTGGAGCTCATCAAGGATTATGATATGAGATTGCATTATCACCCCAGAAAGGCTAACGTAGTAGCCGATGCGCTAAGCCGTAAAAGTCATGTCAACACCCTAATGACGGGAGATTTACCAAGGGAGTTAGCCGAAAATCTTCATGAGCTATGTTTCGAGATAGTCCCGAGAGGCTATGTAGCAGCATTGGAGATTCAGTCTACTTTGATGGGTAAGATCAGAGAAGCTCAAAGGACTGACAAGGAGATCGCTTCTATTAAGGAGAAAATGAGCAAAGGAAAAGCTAAAGGATTTCGTGAGGATGAGCACGATACCTTATGGTTTGAAGACCGTGTTTATGTGCCCAACGACCCGGAGATCAGGAAGTTAATTCTGCAAGAGGCCCATGATTCACCATATTCGATTCACCCAGGAAATACCAAGATGTATTTGGATTTGAAGGATACTTTCTGGTGGACCGGAATGAAGAAGGATATTGTGGAGTATGTAGCAGTTTGTGATGTATGTCATAGAGTAAAGGCAGAGCATCAGAAGCCAGCGGGGTTGCAACAGCCATTGCCAATACCCGAATGGAAGTGGGATAAGTTAGGCATGGATTTTATTACAGGATTGCCCAGAACTCGTTCAGGCTATGACTCGATTTGGGTTGTAGTCGATCGTTTGACAAAGGTAGCTCATTTCATTCCAGTGAAGACTACCTACACTAGTGCCAAGTTAGCAAAGATATACATGACCAGGATCGTATGTCTGCACAGAGTTCCAAGGAGCATTGCATCAGATAGAGGAACCCAGTTTACCTCAAAGTTCTGGAATCAGTTGCATGAAACTTTGGGTACCAGGCTAGAATTCAATACAGCTTTTCATCCGCAGACAGATGGACAGACCGAGAGAGTCAATTAGATTTTGGAGGATATGCTAAGAGCTTGTGCGCTAGATTATGGATCTAGTTGGGACGAGAATTTGCCATACCCAGAGTTCTCTTACAACAACAGTTATCAATCCAGTTTGAAGATGGCCCCTTTCGAAGCCCTGTACGGAAGGATGTGCAGGACCCCATTATCATGGGATGAAGTTGGAGACCGCCAGTTGTTTGGACCAGAAAGTAAAATTGATTCGCGATAGGCTCGAGGTAGCCCAGTCCAGGCAGAAGAGCTACGCAGATTCTAAACGCAAGGAGCCAATTTACGAAGTCGGAGACCGAGTTTATCTTTGAGTATCTCCACTTCGAGGAGTTAAGCGCTTTGGAGTTAAGGGAAAGTTAGGGCCACGTTTTGTAGGACCATACAAAGTTTTGGAGCGTATGGGAGAAGTATCTTATAAGTTGGAATTGCCCGAAGGATTGTCAGGAGTTCACGACGTGTTCCACGTTTCCCAGTTGAAGAAGTGCCACGCGGAAATGGCTGATATACCGCTGAGAGATACAGTGCCGCTGGAAGCGATTCAGTTGGACAGTGATTTGACCTATGAGGAGAAACCGGTTAAGATTCTTGATTATGCCAGCCGAGTCACCCGCAGCAAGGTTATCAAGTTTTGCAAAGTTCAGTGGAGCCACCACACGGAGGATGAAGCCACCTGGGAACGAGAGGAAGGATTGCTGAAGGACCACCCTCACCTATTTTCTAGCCAACCCGAATCTCGAGGGCGAGATTCATCTTAAGGGGGGTAGGTTTGTAACATCCCAAATTTTCAATTTGGAATGTTATACAATAGATCATCATTGCATATCATATTTTATTGCATTTTGGTTGATCCTAGAAATTTCACGGAACTCAAGGACCCTCGGAGAGAGTTGGGGACTTCGTTATTTTCATATTTGAGTTTTCTCAAATTATGAAAATAGGATCATTTGATTTTATTTATTTTATCTTCAATTATTTCTATTATAAAAATATGAGAGAGGAAATAAAATGACTTTTCCAAAATAAAGAAATATTGAGGATTTAATAATAAAATCAAATAAGATTTTATTTTGGATTTATTTGCTATTTTATTTGAATTTAGGAAAAATGTGTGTTTTTCAAAATTGCATCTAGGCCCCAAATAAATGTTCATCTTGTGCGGCTTGATTTTACAAGCCGGGAAAAATTTATTTCAGGATTTTTGGAGTCCCTTTAGTATTTCTTTTGTTTTTTTCTGAGCGTAATTATTTAAAAAAAGTCCGAACCGACCTTGGGCCGTGTCCGGCCAGGACTCCGCCTGGCCGGGGGCTTTATATAGCGCGCCACCCGGGCCGCCTCAGCCCAAAGCCGCCGCCCAAACCCTAGCCGCCCGCGCCACCCGCCCTAGCCGCCGTCGCCGCCTGCTGCCGCCGCCGCCGCCTGTGCCATCGCGCCGCCGCCCCGCCGCCGCCGGAACCCAGCCGCCGACAAGGTCGAACCACCGCCGCCCGCCAGTTTTTTTGGAAAACCGTTGGTTTTCGCTGGGTTTTTTTCGGTTTTTTTAGATTCGTTTTTTAGATATATCGTTTTTTTTCTCGGTTTAGTTAATTAGCGAGCGTTCGCTTGTTCGTTCGTTTTAACGAACGTGTTCATCGTTTAGATCCAGATAACAAATGTTCGTTTGTTAATCTGTTCATCGTTTTTCTTTTTCTCGGATTAAAACTGCGATTTTTCTGATCGCGATTTCTGATCCGATTTTCGTTTTAGTATAACTTTTTGCTCGTTTATCGGAATCAGGCGATTCAAGCGCCTGGAGTTTTGTCTCGAAACCATCTTTCCGTTTAACCAGCTCAAAAAAGTTTTTGCCTCTGTAAAATTTGACCTAGATCCAGAATAGTAAATGAAGCTTGTTTCTTTTGCCATTTGTCTTTCGTTGCTTTGTTCGATTTGATTCTTTTTGCCAACCGAAGTTCTTAAGTTGAACTTACTAGTTAGATCTCTTATTTGAGTTTTACCTGTGCATTAGTTGAGTACTTATTGTATGCTTGTTTGTTTGCGATAGAGTACCCGGAGTGCGCCGCTTGCTACTTCGAATTGCTAGGTTTTGCGGATCATCAGCAAGGCAAGTAACACTTTGATCATACTTCCTATTGCCCAGTTTTTATTGCATTAGATCAATCCTCACACATTGCATGATTAGGATCTAATTAAATTGTGGGTTTGGGAAGTAGATGAGGTAGTACCTATTACTTGTTATTTATCAAACCTTTGGGAGTTACTTCTACGTTTGCTTATATTGCCATACTATGCTAGTAGACGTGGATTGGGTGAGTGTATCCATGACAGATGTGAGTTTGTTAAATTAATGGTTTATCTAAGGTGGCAACTTAAATACACATCTGGGTGGATTGAGGCACCTGGGTATTCCAGCGGTTGCCTGTTTTTCTTTTGGACCGCCACCCAGGCTCAAAGGGATCATGAGATTATTCATACTAGAAACTTCCATGTGAGTATCTAGTACGAGAATCCCAACGCAGGAGATCGGGTCTTGTGGGGAAAAGTGCGCAAACCTCTCAGAGTGTATAAACTAATCATGGTTAGCCGTGTCCCCGGTTATGGACATCTTGAGTATCTAGTACTTGGATTATCATGTGAATCTCATCATGTTACTCTAATTAATTTTGTTGGGTTTTAGTGATGATGCTTAATTGGGACTGAGAGGGTGTCTACACTCTCAATGTTTAACAACCACCATGATAGTTAAATAAAATGTATTCCTTTGCAGTAGGGAAAAATTGGCTTTACGCAAAACTGTAACCATAGAGCTTTCCACCAGCCAAATATGCATATAGTATAGCCTTATTCTTTCATTGCTCTCTATGTGTTACATTGCCAGCATATTCCATGTGCTGACCCGTTTCGAGCTGCAACGTTCATGTTACAGACTTTTCAGACAACGAGTAAGGTGCCTTTAGGTCGTGGTTCTATACTCAGTGATGCCGTTGGAGTTGATGGACTCACTTACCTTCCAAGCCTTCCACTGTTATCATTATTAGATGGCCTTAAGCCATATTTATTGTAATAAGTTCTCTTTTGAGACACTCGATGTAATAAGTGTGTGATTGCCACTCTGTTATAAATCCTTCAAGTATTGTGTGGTGTCAGCATTACTGATCCAGGGATGACACCGGAGCATAGAGATTGGACCGTTTGAGGTCTGGTCGCTACACTAATGAAACACAAGTCTGAGACCTTTGAAAAGTTCAAGGAATTTCAGAGAGAGGTAGAGGATCAACGTGACAGGAAAATAAAGTTCTTACGATCAGATCGTGGAGGAGAATATTTGAGTCACGAGTTTGGCACGCACTTAAGGAAATGTGAAATTGTTTCACAACTCACGCCGGCTGGAACACCTCAGCGTAATGGTGTGTTCGAATGTTGTAATCGCACTCTATTGGATATGGTGCAATCTATGATGTCTCTTACCAATTTACCGCTATCATTTCGGGGTTATGCTTTAGAGACTGCCACATTCACTTTAAATAGGGCACCGTCTAAATCCGTTGAGACGACACCGTATGAATTATGGTCTGGGAAGAAACCTAAGCTGTCGTTTGATGACCCACAAGTATAGGGGATCAATTGTAGCTCTTTTCGATAAATAAGAGTGTTGAACCCAACGAGGAGCAGAAGGAAATGACAAGTAGTTTCCGATAAGGTATTGTCTGCAAGTGCTGAAATTGTAAGTAGCGAGTAGTTTGATAGCAAGATAATTTTTAACTAGCAAGTTACGATAATAGTAACTAAAGTGCAGCAAGGTAGCCCAATCCTTTTGAGGCAAAGGACAGGCCAAAACGGTCTCTTATGATAAGCAAATCGTTCTTGAGGGTACACGGGAATTTCATCTAGTCACTTTCATCATGTTGGTTTGATTTGTGTTCGCTAATTTGATAATTTGATATGTGGGTGGACCGGTGCTTAGGTGCTGTTCTTACTTGAACAAACCTCCTACTTATGATTAACCCTCCCGCAAGCATCCGCAACTACAGGAAAAGTATTAAGAATAAATTCTAACCAGAGCATTAAACTTTTGTATCCAATCGGTCCCTTACGAAATAGCGCATAAACCGGGATTTAAGCTTTTGTCACTCACGCAACACACCATCTATTTGCTACTCCAAAATGCATTCCCTTAGGCCCAAATATGGTGAAGTGTCATGTAGTCGATGTTCACATGACACCACTAAGGGAATAACAACATACATACTATCAAAATATCAAACACATATCAAGTTCACATGATTACTTGCAACGTGATTTCTCCCGTGACCTCAAGAACAAAAGTAACTACTCACAAATGATAAACATGTTCATGATCAGAGGAGTATTAAATAGCATAATGGATCTGAACATATAATCTTCCACCAAATAAACCATATATTAATCAACTACAAAATGTAATCAACACTACTAGTCATCCACAAGTACCAATCTATAGTTCCGGTAACAAGATTGGACACAAGAGATGAACTAGGGTTTGAGAGGAGATGGTGTTGTTGAAGATGTTGATGGAGATTGCCCTCCCCAAGATGGGAGAGTTGTTGGTGATGATGATGACGATGACTTCCCCCTCCACGAGGGAAGTTCCCCCAGCGGTATCGCTCCGCCGGAGGGCAAAAGTGCTCTTGCCCAAGTTTTGCCTCGAGGCGGCGGCGCTTCGTCCCGAAAGTACTCCCCTTATTTTTCCTAGGTCAAAACCAGTTATATACCAAAAGATGGGCACCGGAGGTGGGCTGAGGAGGCCACAACCCACCAGGGTGCGCCTGGGGGGCGTCGCGCGCCCAGGTGGGTTGTGCCCACCTGGTGGCCCCCCTCTGGTGTTTATTGGCTCTAGTATTTCTTAAATAATCCATAAAAAATCTCCATGAAGTTTCAGCTCATTTGGAGTTGTGCAGAATAGGTGCCTGATGTAGCTTTTCTAGGTCCAGATTTCCATCTACCGGAATTCTCCCTCTTGGTGTGTTCCTTGCAAATTATGAGAGAGAAGGCATTAGAATTACTCCAAAAAGCATTATTATGGATAAAAACATTATAAATAACAGTAATAAAACATGATGCAAAATGGATGTATCAACTCCCCCAAGCTTAGACCTTGCTTGTCCTCAAGAGAAAACCAAAATCGAAAAACATGTCCACATGCTTTTGAGAGAGAGGTGTTGATAAAAACAAAATACGGACATAGAAGCATCATGTTGATTATTATAGCAGCAACAAAATTAAACATAGGACTTTGATCAAAGAATTGTTATCATATACTTCTCATGAATAAGTAATAGTTCATCACACAATCGAAGTATAAAGCAAAAACACTATTAGAAACCAACAAACTATGTTCTCAGTCAACTTTCGCAACTACAATTCATCATCTTTTCAGGAAGGGTCATGTGTCGGAGCCTTTAGGCAAGTCCACATACTCAACCATCATATAGTCTTCTATGATTGCTAACACTCACCTTGTACCCATGAGCAAAACGTTTCAACTGGACACATAGAAAGATAGGGGCTTATAGTTTCGCCTCCCAACATACTCACCTCAAGGGTGATGTCAACAATAATAACTCATGCTATCTATATTCAACTGGACATATGTGCCTAGATCTTTCCTCACCACATGATGCTTGCCAAAGGAGAAAAATAAAAGGAATAGAGAGAAAAACTTTGACTCTTTGCATAAAAGTAAAAGATAGGCCCTTCGCAGAGGGAAGCAGAGGTTGCCATGCGCTTATTTGTTTGTATGCTCAATCCCTTAGTGCAAGAGAACGTCACATTGTATTGCCCCTTAAGATGACAACCTTTATTATGCAGTCTGTCGCTTTTATTCTTTGTCATCCAAGTTCGTACAACACTCAATTTTCTCTTACACTAAATGATCTCACACTTTTAGAAGCAATTTTTATTGCCTTTTTGCACCAATGACAACTTACTTGAGGGATCTTTCTCAATCCCTAGGTAGGTATGGTGGACACTTGAAAAAGATTTGGGCTTAAGGGTTTTTGGATGCACAAGTAGTATCTATACTTAGTACAAAATTTTCGGATAGCAAATATAGGGGGCAAGCATCACATGTTAAAGGATCTACGACAATATGACTTCTATGTGAACATAAACAAACATAAACCATTAAGTTGTCTTCCTTGTGCAACGTCAACAATTTTGGCATATAATATTTTGATGAGGGCTCACAATCACAAAAGATTTCTAGGATAGTATATGTATATGTGAATCTTCTCTCCCCTTATTAATTCTTTCATGAGTTGCATCATTGACTAATGCTATGTTTGTCAATCTCTAATAAAATTTTCTACTTATACTTTTCCTTATGTGGTGCCATCACCTACCATAGGATTAGTATATAATATTTTCATTAATTATTTCCTTTCTTTATTTATTTTCCTTCTCTTTTTCTTTATTTATTATTTATTTTCTTTATTTGCAACATGAAAGTAAAGAAAGCAAAAACTCAAACTAACTTTATTATATAATTTGCACACGATTACAAGGATATATCACTAAGAAAACTTGAAGAAAAAGTACCGAACTAAACTTTTATTCATCTAAAGCAAAAGATCGAACTAAAATAAGTAAAGGAAAAAAGATAGTGGGATGATACTATACCGGGGCACCTCCCCCAAGCTTGGTGAAAGCCAAGGGAAGTGCCCATACCCGATACTCAATTCTCCTTTGGTGGTGAAGAAGATGATGGTGGTGAAGAAGAAGTAATCTTATCCTCGGATTTCCATGGCAGTGGCCCACCATCATAAGGGGAGGAGTGAGTCTCACGAGTCCTGCAACCAGCGGCCAAACTCATACCTTGAAACCTAGCCTCATATTCAAAGACTTGGTTTTGAAGATCATAGATCTGGCTGTGGAGGAAGTTGATTTGCTTGTTGAAGGTGAAGATGATGTCCTTCATGGGCTTGCCATCCACCTTGAGATCACGGGAAAAGTCCGTGGTCATGAGGTGATTGGCATTGAGCCCACGCTCCACCATCCCCTTGCACCAGAAGACGTCTTGCTCCACAGCTTCAAGCCTGGCCTCCACGGTTCCTGTCCCCTTGGGACACGGCACATCGCGGAGGTGAAGCACCCTCTCATGCATCTGGATGACCTGAGGGTGTTGCACCACTTCCCGTAAATATGGGTTGATGACGTTCTTGAAGAACTTGTCCTTGGAGGAGCTTGAAGAGGCCATGGTGGATGGGATCTGACAGAAAACATCAAGGAAAAAGAGAACAAAGGATTTCTCTGTGATACGGTAATCAACAGGTTTGGGAAGTATATATAGATTTTTTTATCTTGGAGGACAAGTGCATGGTAGAAAAACGGAGTACGGAAGGTGTCCCAAGTGGGCACAACCCACCTGGGTGCACCAGGCAAGCCTGGGGCACCCTGGTGTCTTGTGCCCACCAGGGGACGCTTCCTGGAAGTTTCTTTATTTCCAAAATTTTAAAATATTCCAAAACTGATAAAAAAAAATTTTGCGGATTTTTTGAAGTCCGTTTACTTACCATATCACGTACCTCTTTATTTTCACGATTCTGGAGTGTTCCGGAAGGACTCTTTTATGTGTTCTTCCGGTGTCAAAGTTTGGATAATATTACTTTCAACATTGATAGGCGTAGTTGAGATATAATGCTTTATTCGTTGCCCATTGACAACCTTCGGGTTAGTACCTTCGGAGTTATTTATTTTGATGGCACCAGATCGGTAAACCTCCTCGATGACATATGGGCCTTCCCATTTCGAGGGGAGCTTTCCTACAAAAAATCTAAAACGATAGTTGTACAAAAGAACATATTCTCCAACTTTGAACTCACGCTTTTGGATTGTTTTGTCATGCCATCTTTTAACTTTTTCTTTGAATAACTTTGCATTCTCATAATCTTGGGTTCTCCATTCATCTAAGGAGCTTATATCAAATAACCTCTTTTCACCAGCAAGTTTGAAATCATAGTTGAGTTTTTTAACTGCCCAATATGCTTTATGTTCTAACTCAAGAGGCAAATGACATGATTTTCCATAAACCATTTTATAAGGAGACATACCCATAGGATTTTTATATGCTTTTCTATAAGCCCAAAGTGCATCATCGAATTTCTTGGAACAATTCTTCTTGGACCTATTAACAGTCTTTTGCAAAATTAATTTTATTTTTCTATTGCTAAGTTCAACTTGACCACTAGATCGAGGATGATAGGGTGATGCAATTCTATGGTTAACATCATACTTAGCAAGCATCTTACGGATAGCACCATGAATAAAGTGTGAACCACCATCAGTCATTGAATATCTAGGGACTCCAAACCTTGGGAAAATAACTTCCTTAAGAATTTTAATAGAGGTGTTGTGATCAGCACTACTGGTTGGGATGGCTTCTACCCATTTAGTAACATAATCAACATCAACCAAAATATATGTATACCCATTAGAGGAAGGAAAAGGTCCCATGTAATAAAATCCCCAAACATCAAATGGTTCAACAGCAAGTGAATAATTCATAGGCATTTCTTGACGCTTACCGATATTACCTATTCTTTGACATTCATCACAAGAAGAGACAAACATACGGGCATCCTTGAAGAGAGTAGTCCAATATAGTCCAGATTACAATACCTTGTGAGCAGTTCTATCTCTAGCATGATGCCCTCCATAAGCCTGGGAGTGACATTTCCGTAGGATTTGTCCCTATTCATGCTCAGGTACACAACGTCTAATAATACCATCAACTCCTTCTTTATAAAGATGTGGGTCATCCCAAAAGTAATGTCTTAAATCATAGAAGAATTTTTTATTTTGCTGGTAGGTAAAGCTAGGTGGTAAATATTTAGCAAGGAGTACTATTAGCAACATTTATTACAGCTAACTACTCATCAGGAAAACTATCATCAATAGGTAGTGGGTCATCAAGCACATTTTCAGGAAAGCTACGGAGTTCTCAGCTCCTTTTATATCAATGTTATGTAAATCAAATTCTTGTAACAAGAGAACCCAATGAATAAGTCTAGGTTTAGCATCTTTCTTTTCCATAATATATTTAATAGCAGCATGGTCTGTGTGAACAGTTACTTTGGAATCAACAATATAAGGTCTAAATTTATCACAAGCAAACACTACTACTAAGAATTCTTTTTCAGTAGTAGCATAATTTCTTTGAGCACTGTCTAGAGTTTTACTATCATAATGAATAAAATTTAGTTTCTTATCAACTCTTTGTCCTAGAACAACACCAACAACATAATCACTATCATCACACATAATTTCAAAAGGCAAGTTCCAATCAGGTGGTTGAAGAATAGGTGCAGATATTAAGGCTTTCTTGAGTATTTCAAAGGCTTCTAAACAATCATTATCAAAAACAAAAGGAATATCCTTTTGCAAAAGATTAGTAAGAGGCCTAGAAATTTTAGAAAAGTCTTTGATAAATCTCCTATAGAAACCAGCATGACCTAGGAAACTACGAATACCTTTGATGTACTTAGGACATGGCATTTTCTCAACTGCATCAACCTTAGCTTGCACTACAAAAAATGACACATCCGTGACATTTTGGGCCGAACAAAAAAAAATTCTGTCATACATATGACACTTCTATGACAATAATTGTGACAAAACCTGGTATCATCATAGATGTGGTGGGCTCCTACTTCTATGGCAAAAAATCATGACAAAAAATGGGCTTTTTGTCCTGGGCGTGCCGAAGATGCAGCTGCATGACATTCTTTGGGCTGTCCATGACGGAAAAAACCGTGGTAGAAGCAAGGGGGAGGAAAATTTCGGGGAGTTCCCGGTTATGGTGGGAGGTCAGGGGCCAAGCGGTGCGCGTTTCTCTCGTACACGTACGCGCGTGTGTGCGAGGCGTTGGCTCTAACTGAACCCGAGCGAGGCGTTGGGCTCTAACTGAACCCGAGCGATTGCACTGCAGGCTACGCGTTGCTGAACCCGAGCGATCGATCGATATGGCTGTTAACTGAACCCGATCGAGCGATTCCTTCGCTACTGCTGCTAACTGAAGTGGATCGATTGGATGAACAGTGAGCGTTGCCGGGGGGTGGATGAACAGTGAGCAGTGGCGTTGCCTCTGGATGAATAGGACCCTGTGGTGTGGAGGGCTGGATGAACATTAGACGGTGGAGGGGTGCCCGTGGAGGGGTAGTTGAACAGGACCCCGTGGTGTGGAGGGCTGGATGAACAGTAGACGGTGGAGGGGTGCCCGTGGAGGGGTGGTTGAACAGTAGCCGGTGGAGTAGTGCGCGGTGGAGGCTGGATGAACAGGAGCCCGTGGAGGCTAGAGGAGGTTGACGGTAGCCCGTGGAGGCTGGAGGAGGTCGACGGTGGAGATGAACAGTATCTCATGGAGTCCCGTTTTGCGGTACGCCACACCCCTCCCGATCAACAGGACCCCCGTTTCGACCGTAGGAGGTCTGTTTCGTCTGTTTTGCGGTACGCCACACCCCTCCCGATCAACAGGACCCCCGTTTCGACCGTAGGAGGTCCGTTTCGTCCGTTTTGCGGTATGCCACACCCCTCCCGATCAACAGGACCCCTGTTTCGACCGTAGGAGGTCCGTTTACTCCGTTTTGCGGTACGCCACACCCCTCTCGATCAACAGGACCTTTGTTTCGACCGTAGGAGGTCTGTTTCCTCCGTTTTGCGGTATGCCACACTCCTCCCGATCAATAGGACCCCCGTTTTGACCATAGGAGGTCCGTTTCCTCCATTTTGCGGTATGCCACACCCCTCCCCATGAACATGCCGCATTCCATTGCCTCCCCATGAACACGACGCATTCCGTTGCCTCCCCATGAACACGACGACGACACTGTTTCTCCGTTCCGACCCAGCCATGTACACGAGCCCTCGCCGTACGTATGCGTGAGTAGGCGTTCGAGACCCTGCCCGTATGTATGTACGTGGCCGTATTTTCTTTCTTGCACCCAGACCGCTGTACGTACGTGTACATGCTACATGCGCGCCTCTACTATGACATGTACGCGCCTCTACTACACACGTGCGCGCCTCTACATCGACCAGTATATATGTACGTACATGTTCGCGACCAGAATGACAATGCTACGTACGCTTCGACCAGGTGGGTCCCGACTGTCAGGCACTTCCTTGCCTGCGAAGATGTAGCTGGTGGGTCCCAGCAGTCAGGGGGGCGAATCGTTTTGGTTTTTTTTGCCTGGACGCACTTCCTTGCGTGCGAAGATGTAGCTGGTGGGTCCCAGCAGTCAGGGGGGCAAATCGTTTTTTTTTGCCCGGACGCACTTCCTTGCATGCGAAGGTGTAGCTGGGGGTCCCAGCAGTCAGGGGGGAAACGTTTTTTTTCGCAAAATACGGTGGCTCGTCAGGCGGGTCCCTGCTGTCAGGTGGAGGAATCATTATTTACCGCGTAATAAGGAGGCACTTCCTTGCTGCCACCGTGGACTAATTCCTGCTCATCCTCGACTAGGTAAATGATAAAAAAGAATTTTTGATGCGGAGTGCTACTTGGCATAATTTCAATGCAAGTCTTCTTAATTGTGGTATGAATATTCAGATTAGAAAGATTCAAGACAAAATTTTATATTGACATAAAAAATAATAATACTTCAAGCATACTAATAAAGCAATTATGTCTTCTCAAAATAACATTGCCAAAGAAATTTATCCCTACAAAATCATATAGTGTGGCTATGCTCCATCTTCACCACACAAAAGTATTTAAATCATGCACAACCCCGATGACAAGCCAGGCAATTGTTTCATACTCTAACTTTTTCAAAACTTTTTCAATCTTCACGCAATACATGAGCGTGAGCCATGGATATAGCACTATAGGTGGAATAGAATGGTGGTTGTGGAGAAGACAAAAAGGAGAAGATGGTCTCACATCAACTAGGCGTATCAACGAGCTATGGAGATGCCCATCAATAGATATCAATGTGAGTGAGTAGGGATTTCCATGCAACGGATGCACTAGAGCTATAAGTATATGAAAGCTCAAAAAGAAACTAGGAGGGCCGGTGCAACCCCTAGGGGGCCTATATAAAGGGGGGGAGGGGGCAGCCGCACCTTTGAGTCTTGGCGCCTCCCTCTCCCCTGCTACACCTCTCCCTCTCGTAGTAGAACGGTGAAGCCCTCCTGCGGTGACCCATGCATCCACCACCACGCCGTCATGCTGCTGGATCTTCATCAACCTCTCCTCCCCCCCTTGCTGGATCAAGAAGGAGGAGACATCACGCTGACCGTACGTGTGTTGTACACGGGGGTGCCGTCCATTCGGCGCTAGGATCTCCGGTGATTTGGATCACGTCGAGTATGACTTCCTCATCCCCGTTCTTTGAACGCTTCCGCACGTGATCTAGAAAGGTATGTAGATGCAATCCGATCACTCGTTGCTAGATGAACTCATAGATGGATCTTGGTGAAACCGTAGGAAATTTTTTGTTTTCTGCAACGTTCCCCAAAAGTGGCATCATGAGCTAGGTCTATGCGTAATTCTCTTTGCACGAGTAGAACACAATTTGTTGTGGGTGTAGATGTTGTCAACTTTCTTGCCGCTACTAGTCTTATTTTGCTTCAGCAATATTGTGGGATGAAGCGGCCCAGACCAACCTTACACGTACGCTTACGTGAGACCGGTTCCACCGACTGACATGCACTAGTTGCATAAGGTGGCTGGCGGGTGTCTGTCTCTCCCACTTTAGTTGGAGCAGATTCGATGAAAACGGTCCTTATGAAGGGTAAATAGAAGTTGACAAATCACGTTGTGTCTTTCACGTAGGTAAGAAAATGTTCTTGCTAGAACCCTATTGCAGCCACGTAAAACTTGCGGCAACAATTAGAGGACGTCTAACTTGTTTTTGCAGCAAGTGTTTTGTGATGTGATATGGCCAAAGTTGTGATGAATGATGAATGATATATATGTGATGTATGAGATGTTCATGCTATTGTAATAGGAATCACGACTTGCATGTCGATGAGTATGACAACCGGCAGGAGCCATAGGAGTTGTCTTTATTTTTTGTATGACCTGCGTGTCATTGAGAAATGCCATGTAAATTACTTTACTTTATTGCTAAACGTGTTAGCCATAGTAGTAGAAGTAATAGTTGGCGAGCAACTTCATGGAGACACGATGATGGAGAT
This sequence comes from Triticum urartu, assembly GCF_003073215.2. Lineage (NCBI taxonomy): Eukaryota > Viridiplantae > Streptophyta > Magnoliopsida > Poales > Poaceae > Triticum > Triticum urartu. Next base: position 145,581,909 of record NC_053023.1, read on the forward strand.
CATGATGATGGAGATCATGGTGTCATGCCGGTGACAAGATGATCATGGAGCCCCGAGATGGAGATCAAAGGAGCTATGTGATATTGGCCATATCATGTCACTATTATTATTTGATTGCATGTGATGTTTATCATGTTTTTGCATCTTGTTTACTTAGAACGACGGTAGTAAATAAGATGATCCCTCATAATAATTTCAAGAAAGTGTTCCCCCTAACTGTGCACCGTTGCGACAGTTCGTTGTTTCGAAGCACCACGTGATGATCGGGTGTGATAGATTCCAACGTTCACATACAACGGGTGTAAGACAGATTTACACATGCAAACACTTAGGTTGACTTGACGAGCCTAGCATGTACAGACATGGCCTCGGAACACAGAAGACCGAAAGGTCGAGCATGAGTCGTATAGAAGATACGATCAACATGAAGATGTTCACCGATGTTGGCTAGTCCGTCTCACGTGATGATCGGACATGGCCTAGTTAACTCGGATCATGTTATACTTAGATGACTGGAGGGATGTCTATCTGAGTGGGAGTTCATTGAATAATTTGATTTAGATGAACTTAATTATCATGAACTTAGTCTAAAATCTTTACAACATGTATTGTAGATCAAATGGCCAACGTTGTCCTCAACTTCAACGCGTTCCTAGAGAAAACCAAGCTGAAAGACGATGGCAACAACTATACGAACTGGGTCCGGAACCTGAGGATCATCCTCATAGCTGCCAAGAAAGATTATGTCCTACAAGCACCGCTAGGTGAAGCACCTGTTCTCCCTGCAGAACAAGACGTTATGAACGCTTGGCAGACACGTACCGATGATTACTCCCTCGTTCAGTGCGGCATGCTTTACAGCTTAGAACTGGGGCTCCAAAAGCGTTTTGAGAGACACGGAGCATATGAGATGTTCGAAGAGCTGAAAATGGTTTTTCAAGCTCATGGCCGGGTCGAGAGATATGAAGTCTCCGAAAATTTCTTCAGCTGTAAGATGGAGGAAAATAGTTCTGTCAGTGAGCACATACTCACTATGTTAGGGTTACATAACCGCTTGACTCAGCTGGGAGTTAATCTCCCGGATGACGCTGTCATTGACAGAATCCTTCAGTCGCTTCCATCGAGCTTTAAGAGCTTTGTGATGAACTTCAATATGCAGGGGATGGAAAAGACCATTCCTGAAGTATTTGCAATGCTGAAATCAGCAGAGGTAGAAGTCAAAAAGGAACATCAAGTGTTGATGGTGAATAAAACCACTAAGTTCAACAAAGGCAAGGGTAAGAAGAACTTCAAGAAGGACGGCAAGGGAGTTGCCGCGCCCAGCAAGCAAGCTGCCGGGAAGAAGCCAAATAATGGACCCAAGCCCGAGACTAAGTGTTTTTATTGCAAGGGAATTGGTCACTGGAAGTGGAACTACCCCAAATACTTAGCAGACAAGAAGGTCGGCATCACGAAAGGTATATGTGATATACATGTAATTGATGTGTACCTTACCAGTACTCGTAGTAGCTCCTGGGTATTTGATACCGGTGCGGTTGCTCACATTTGTAACTCAAAGCAGGAGCTGCGAAATAAGCGGAGACTGGCGAAGGACGAGGTGACGATGCGCGTTGGGAATGGCTCCAAGGTCGATGTGATCACCGTCGGCACGCTACCTCTACATTTACCTACGGGATTAGTTTTGAACCTCCATAATTGTTATTTAGTGCCAAGTTTGAGCATGAACATTGTATCAGGATGGTGAATGGTTGTTCTATTTATATGAGAGATATGTTTTATGGTCATGCTCCGATGGTGAATGGTTTATTCTTAATGAATCTCGAGCGTAATGCTACACATATTCATAGTTTGAGTACCAAAAGATGTAAGGTTGATAATGATAGTCCCACATACTTGTGGCACTGCCGCCTTGGTCACATAGGTGTCAAACGCATGAAGAAGCTCCATGAAGATGGACTTTTAGAGTCTCTTGATTACAAATCATTTGACACATGCGAACCATGCCTCATGGGTAAAATGACCAAGACTCTGGAACAATGGAGCGAGCAAACAACTTATTGGAAATCATACATACTGATGTGTGCGGTCCAATGAGTGTTGAGGCTCGCGGTGGTTATCGTTATGTTCTCACCCTCACTTATGACTTGAGTAGATAAGGGTATGTCTACTTAATGAAACACAAGTCTGAGACCTTTGAAAGGTTCAAGGAATTTCAGAGTGAGGTTGAGAATCAACGTGACAGGAAAATCAAGTTCCTGCGATCATATCGTGGAGGAGAATACTTGAGTCACGAATTTGGCACACACTTAGGAAAATGTGGAATAGTTTCACAACTCACGCCGCCTGGAACACCTCAGCGTAATGGTGTGTCCGAACATCGTAAATGCACTCTATTAGATATGGTGCGATCTATGATGTCTCTTACCGATTTACCGCTATCTTTTTGGGGCTATGCTTTAGAGACTGCCGCATTCACTTTAAATAGGGCTCCGTCAAAATCCGTTGAGACGACACCGTATGAGTTATGGTTTGGGAAGAAACCTAAGCTGTCGTTTCTAAAAGTTTGGGGATGCGATGCTTATGTCAAGAAACTTCAACCTGAAAAGCTCGAACCTAAGTCGGAAAAATGCGTCTTCATAGGATACCCTAAAGAAACTATTGGGTATACCTTCTACCTCAGATCCGAAGGCAAGATCTTTGTTGCCAAGAATAGATCCTTTCTAGAGAAGGAGTTTCTCTCGAAAGAAGTAAGTGGGAGGAAAGTAGAACTTGATGAAGTATTACCTCTTGAACCGGAAAATGGCGCAACTCAAGAAAATGTTCCTGAGGTGCCTGCACCGACTAGAGAGGAAGTTAATCATGATGATCATGAAACTTCAGATCAAGTTGCTACTGAACTTCGTAGGTCCACAAGGACACGCTCCGCACCAGAGTGGTACGGAAACCCTATCTTGGAAATCATGTTGTTAGACAACGGTGAACCTTCGAACTATGAAGAAGCGATGGCGGGCCCGGATTCCGACAAATGGCTGGAAGCCATGAAATCCGAGATAGGATCCATGTATGAAAACAAAGTATGGACTTTGACTGACTTGCCCGTTGAGCGGCGAGCCATAGAAAATAAATGGATCTTTAAGAAGAAGACAGACGCGGATGGTAATGTGACCATCTATAAAGCTCGGCTTGTCGCTACGGGTTATTGACAAGTTCAAGGGGTTGACTACGATGAGACTTTCTCACCGGTAGCAAAGATGAAGTCCGTCCGAATCATGTTAGCAATTGTCGCATTCTATGATTATGAGATATGGCAAATGGATGTCAAAACGGCATTCCTTAATTGTTTCCTTAAGGAAGAATTGTATATGATGCAGCCGGAAGGTTTTGTCGATCCTAAGAATGCTGACAAGGTGTGCAAGCTCCAACGCTCGATTTATGGGCTGGTGCAAGCATCTCGGAGTTGGAACATTTGCTTTGATGAGATGATCAAAGCGTTTGGGTTTATGCAGACTTATGGAGAAGTCTGCGTTTACAAGAAAGTGAGTGGGAGCTCTGTAGCATTTCTCATATTATATGTAGATGACATGCTTTTGATGGGAAATGATATAGAGCTTTTGGACAGCATTAAGGCCTACTTGAATAAGAGTTTTTCAATGAAGGACCTTGGAGAAGCTGATTATATATTAGGCATCAAGATCTATAGAGATAGATCAAGACGCCTCATAGGTCTTTCACAAAGCACATACCTTGATAAGATATTGAAGAAGTTCAATATGGATCAGTATAAGAAGGGGTTCTTGCCTGTGTTGCAAGGTGTGAAATTGAGCTCAGCTCAATGTCCAACCACGGCAGAAGATATAGAAGAGATGAGTGTCATCCCCTATGCCTCAGCCATAGGTTCTATTATATATGCCATGCTGTGTACCAGACCTAATGTAAACCTTGTCATAAGTTTGGTAGGTAGGTACCAAAGTAATCCCGGCAAGGAACACTAGACAGCGGTCAAGAATATCCTGAAGTACCTGAAAAGGACTAAGGAAATGTTTCTCGTTTATGGAGGTGACGAAGAGCTCGTCGTAAAGGGTTACGTCGACGCTAGCTTCGACACAGATCTAGATGACTCTAAGTCACAAACCGGATACGTGTATATTTTGAATGGTGGGGCAGTAAGCTGGTGCAGTTGCAAGCAGAGCATTGTGGCGGGATCTACATGTGAAGCGGAGTACATGGCAGCCTCAGAGGCAGCGCATGAAGCGATTTGGGTGAAGGAGTTCATCACCGACCTAGGAGTCATACCCAATGCGTCGGGGCCGATCAAACTCTTCTGTGACAACACTGGAGCTATTGCACTTGCCAAGGAGCCCAGGTTTCACAAGAAGACCAGGCACATCAAGCGTCGCTTCAACTCCATTCGTGAAAATGTTCAAGATGGAGACATAGATATTTGTAAAGTACATACGGACCTGAATGTAGCAGATCCGTTGACAAAACCTCTCCCTAGAGCAAAACATGATCAACACCAGAATTCCATGGGTGTTCGATTCATCACAATGTAACTAGATTATTGACTCTACTTCAAGTGGGAGACTGTTGGAAATATGCCCTAGAGGCAATAATAAAAGGATTAATATTATATTTCCTTGTTCATGATAATTGTCTTTTATTCAATGGCAACGATACAATACGTGCCTTGCTGCCCCTTCTGTCACTGGGTAAGGACACCGCCAGATCGAACCCAAAGCTAAGAACTTCTCCCATGGCAAGAACTACCAATCTAGTTGGCCAAACCAAATGGATAATTCAAAGAGACTGGAAAAGATAACCAGTCATACATAAAAGAATTCAAAGAAGATTCAAATATTATTCATAAATAGACTTGATCATAAACCCACAATTCATCGGTCTCAACAAACACACTGCAAAAAGAAGATTACATCGAATAGATCTCCACAAGAGAGGGGTAGAACTTTGTATTGAGATTCAAAGAAAGAGAAGAAGCCATCTAGCTACTAACTATGGACCCGAAGGTCTGAGGTAAACTACTCACATTTCATCGGAGAGGCTAGGATGATGTAAAAGCCCTCCGTGATGACGGCCCTCTTCCGGTGGAGCTCCGGAACAGGCCCCAAGATGGGATCTCGTGGATACATAAAGTTGCGGTGGTGGAATTAGGTTTTTGGCTCCTGTTCTGATCGTTTGGGGGTACGTGTGTATATATAGGAGGAAGAAGTACGCCGGAGGAGCAACGAGGGGCCCACGAGGCAGGGGGCGCGCCCTAGGGGGGGCGCCCCCCACCCTCGTGACCGCCTCTTTTGTTCCTTGGAGCAGGGTCCAAATCTCCTGGATCACGTTCGGTGAGAAAATCACGTTCCCGAAGATTTTATTCCGTTTGGACTCCGTTTAATATTCCGTTTCTTCGAAACACTAAAATAGGCAAAAAGCAGCAATTCTGGGCTGGGCCTCCAGTTAATAGGTTAGTCCCAAAAATAATATAAAAGTGGAAAATAAAGCCCAATATAGTCCAAAACAGTAGATAATATAGCATGGAGCAATCAAAAATTATAGATACGTTGGAGACGTATCATGGACCCAGCTGTCAGCCTCTCCACATATAGTCCACGTCCGATGGAAGTCGTTCCTTGACCACGTTGACCACACCGCGCCGAGAGCACCAGGGCGGCGAACGACGCAGAGCCGGTGAAGACGCGGCAGTGGTTGCCCACGCGGAGAGGAGTATGAGGGTTCACTCGTTCGGCTGCGGTGTGAGGCTGCCGTCGCCGCAGGGCCTAGCCAGCGGTGGGAATAGTAGGGCGGTGAGGCCTCCGCGGCAGCACAGCCGGACACGGGAAGCAAGAGCAGGCGGCACGACCGGTGCTGCTTTGGGCGGCTGGAGCAAGAAGACCAGAGGTTGAAGAAGCACCACGGCCGTTGGATGGAAATCGTACGGTCACTGGAGCTAGAATCGTTCATATTGACTAAGTTGACAAAGCCCTCCATCCCCCTCAACTTAGTAGGCCCACAAGTCAGCCTCCCACCAAGGTGGGTCCCAGCTAGCAGGGGGAGTATTCATTTTTTTGTGCGTGGTAAGGAGGCACTTCCGGTGGGTCCGAGCTGACAGCGGGGGGAACTTATTTTTCGCAAAATACATTGGCCCATCCGGTGGGACCCAGCAGTCAGGGGGGAAACATTTTTTTCACGAAATAAGGTGGCCCGTCCGATGGGTCCCCGCTGTCAGGTGGAGGAATAATTATTTTGCACGTAATAAGGAGGCACTTCCTTGCGGCCGCCGTGGACCCAGCTGTCAGCCTTTCCATGTACAGTACTCTTCCAATGGAAGTCGGTCGTTGACCACGTTGACCACGCCGCGCCGAGAGCACCAGGGCGGTGGACGACGGCGAGGCCTAGGAAGGGGATGACGCGGAGCCGGTGAAGACGCAGCAGTGGAAGCCCGTGTGGAGAGGAGTACGAGGGTTCACTGGTTCGGCTGCGGTGTGAGGCTGCCGTCGCCGCAGAATAACAGGGGGTGTGGGTGAGTGGAGGGATGGCCTGGCCAGCGGTGGGAGTAGTATGGGGGCGGTGAGGCCTCCGCGGCAGCACAGCCGGCCACGGGAGGCAGGAGTAGGTGTCACGACCGACGCTGCTTTGGGCGGCTGGACCAAGAAGACCAGAGGTTGAAGAAGCACTACGGCTGTTGGATGGACATCGTACGGTCACTAAAGCTAGAATCGTTTATATTGACTAAGTTGACAAAGCCCTTGGTACGCTCCAACTTAGTAGGCCCACAAGTCAGCCTCCGAAACGGTGTGCCCCAGATGTCAGGGGGAGGAATCTTTTTTGGGCGGCCGAAGCTAAGAATATCCGAGATTGAAGAAGAAGCACGACATCTATTGGATAGACATCCAACGGCCACTGCTGCTAGAACCGTGTGTTGACTATAATAAGTTGACAAAGCCTTGCATACGCGTCAACTTATTTTTTTTAGGGGACGCGTCACTTAGTAGGCCCACAAGTGTGTGGCAGAGAACTTATAGCCCATTTGCGTTTTGTAAGAATGTACAACCCATTTTTGAATTC